>NC_133325.1:721279228-721459228 GCF_042186555.1 Aquarana catesbeiana | reverse complement strand
CAAATGTTTAAGTAGCACAGCTACCTAAGAACCTGAAATAAAACTGAGCAACAGAATTGTAAATACCAAAGTGTCCAACAAACTTAGATTTTATCAGACTGGTTAGGGTCCATGCACACTGCCTTAAAAATTGCTGCTTCTACAGGAGTTTTGTGTTTAGCCTGTAGAAGCAGCTCAATGTTACCCTATGTGTTCATCTACATTAGGACAATTAGAAGCATATTTTAGGCTCAGCGCTTAAAGCAGAAAAGAAAAACCCTTCTGGTTTGTGTCTTTGATTGAAGCTTTCTGGCAGAATAAAACATGCTAAACCCGCCTAAACTGTGTACAAAAACATTAAATGAGCAGTTTTTTTTTATCTGTCAAGGGAACTGGTGTTTTATTTTAACCCAAGTGTGCATGGAGCCTTAAGTGTGCATTTAAACATCTATAGTAGACAAGAAAGTGTCATAGTTAAATTTTTCTGGTTCCAAATTCAAAATTCAAACTACCTACTATACACATAGAACGGCTCCCACATTCATCAAAAATCTGAACATGTAGCCCTTTGTCTATTCAGTTGTGATATCTTAAGTGTACATGAAGTTATTAAAATATTAGTAACTCACCAGGGTCCTGCCATAGCAAGCACTTCTAGGTTGCATGCACATAGTTCAGCTTCCTTGTAAAATGCCCTAGAACAGTAGTTCTCAACCCTGTCCTCAAGTACCTCCAACGGGTCATGTGTGCAGGTGCTTTAAATCAGAGTCAATGGCTTGGAATTTTTGACAGCTTATTTATCTAAGAGAAATTCCCAAAACATGGCCTGTTGGGGGTACTTGAGGACAGGGTTGAGAACCACTGCCCTAGAAGACCTGAAACCTTAAACATTATGTTATATAAAACTTTGTCTGCCCCCTTTTTACTCATATTGTTTTCTGTGCTTTCCATTAGTTAGTGAGGCTGTCCATCATTGATGTGCCAATGGCAAGGCTGAGGAGGTGGGAGGATGAGCTCTATAAAACAGATCTGGTTGAGGTTTACATAATAGAGCTTTCCAAGTCTTAGTGCTCAAAGTTCGCTGTAATAGATGTAAAGGCAACTGGAGGTCTTGCTTTGGCATGGCAGCTGCAGTTTATTAACATTTTAATAGCTTTAGGTAAATGCCAACAATGAATGTTTCAGAGTTGAATTGACTCAAGGAAAATGTTCCCACTGAATAGGTCAAATGTCCCTGTATGCGAGTCTGTAGAATTATAGGCCCTTGTGATATGCTCCATCCCTTTGCCTATTGGCTCATAGAGGGAGTGGCATAACACAAAACATTCTGTGGAGCTTGGCTACTTTGACTTTAATAAACGTCAGATTGAGGGCCTGATCACATCACAAGCATTCCCGAGTTTTATGCAGCTGAATTACTAGAACATTTGGAACGTTGGAACATCGGGCACAAAAAATGCATTGTTTTATTTAGAATTCTTTAAACTTGGACTTTGCACATAAAGGCAATTTATGCCATTCCTGCATGCAGAGATATTTTAAAGCTGAGCTCCAGGAATCCTTTTGTATTTTATACTTGCATTGGTCCAGCTTGGCACAATGCAAGTATTCATAACGTATACCTGGTAGACTAGAGAGGATGTTGGAAGTCACTGTAGTAGTTGGCACTACCATAGTGATAGCCACAATCCCCAGAGTCCTGCCCAAGTTCTATGCTAGCAGCTGCTTCACTCCACACTGACCACAGGGGGTCACTCGCATGGCACTGGTGTTTTTTCAGTGAATACAAGCTGTTCTCTGATTGGACAAGGTTGAGAGGAAGGGCAGTGATGTCACAATCTATCACTGTGGCAGTACCAACTATGACTGTGATTTCCAGCTTCCCTAGTAATCTATTAGAATAAATAATGCATACTTACATTGTGCCACGCTGGACCAATGTACGTATGCAATACAAAATAATCCCAGAGTTCAGCTTTAAGAAATATGTGAGCCCAGGGCAAGTGAAGGTTGTTCCTTCATTTAATAAAATAACAAACCCCCAAACAGTCCTGTTTCCTAGAAGTATAGCCCACTACTTGCAGAACTTGTCATTTCAATCAGCAAAACTTTTCTACCTAACCCCCACCTACATACTGTAGGTTTTAGGCAGAGTTTGACAGCAAGAGTCCCTCTGCACTAATTACAGTGATGGGCAGCAGGACTTATTTTGAGCAATCTCTCAAACTCCCAAATGTCAAACTCTGCCAATGTCACCATGTAGGTGGAATTTGAGAGGAAGGGCCTCAATGCAGTACAGTAATGGGCATTAGTAATCTAGGACTGTTGAGGGCTGTTGGTGGCCCCTCTTTACCTGATGTTCATTTTGTTTTCTACTTCTCACTTTTAACAAGTGTATAATACCCTATCCAATCCCCACTAATTAGGCTTTCAACATTTTCCAAAATGGCTGTGTGGTAATAATAGTATGGTACTGTCTAGCTCTGCTGTTGTCAATAAGCCCAAGGATAAACTGAACGGACTATATGATTGTAGTATAATTGTGGTGTTTATCTGGATAGGATTAGCAATTCAGTGACTGATTTAATTATTGCCTGGAGCTACGTATTAAATGAGCCTGTATATCTCTTATAATGTCCCCGTCTAATAGTGCGGAGCCTTTGTATCTATAAAAACAGTTTAGAGAATTTTTAGACTTCCATTTTTAACACTAAAAATGTATAAAATTACGAGTTTGTCTTTGCTGTCAAAATAGTTTCTTTGTCACAGCTAAATTGCCAACTTGGCTGACTTGCAATAAATTGTACTGGAGGGAGATCTAAAGTCTTCTTGTCAAAGGCTTTTACTAAGCTTCTCCATTGACACCCATGTCTTCTTGGCAATTAGGAGCCATTCAGTCTTTGCACAAGCAAGGGGTCTATGATTTTAATGCATTAATACGGGCCAGGATGTGATAATTGATTTCAGATACTCTATCCAGCATGTATTGTATAAAATAGAGACTCACCACCCTCATATTAAAGGAAGCCTGTACTGAAAGAAATATTGATGCTGCCATTGATGACCTCCTTTAGAAAATGCTAGTTGTCTGGATGTAACTGGCTTTAACTTACTAAAACATATTGGGGGAATTCAATAAATCATATAGGCCTATTTTCTAGCCATAGTTTCCTGTAGAACTACCTGCGCCTAATTCAGGCAAGTATTTGTACCCATTTCAGTAACATTACTGTCATGTGCACCAAACTCAGGTAGGCACAACTACCCCCATTGAACTGTCAGATTCCCCATTCCAAAGCTGAAGGTAAACAATGAGGCTGGAGATACTGGTGATTGTAATTACCCCTAATATAGAATTGCCCAGGCTATAGTGTCTGTTGGGTGGGCAGTGCCTGATAGGAAATTGAAGGATTAGATCAGTGTCAGGACAAGGTCATCCAGTGCCCAGGGCAATAAAACCAAACTGCTCAATTCCTTCATTATGTGCAAGCTTAGGGGATGCTACCCCCAGCAGTCATCCGCTTGTCAAAATGCCTTGTTTTAGAATGAGCTTGTTGGCGCCCCCATCCATACAGTAAATGGCAGCCTCTCCCCCTGCCCACGTCTTGCCCCGGCCTGGAACTAGATCTCCATCATGTCTGCCTTACTTTTGATTGAGAGTGGATGACAGTGGGCAAATTTGAAAGCTGCTATTGGAGTGAATAGAAGCTATGGATCTGCCCACTGCTGCATGGAATTTCGGTGTGGCAGCCCTGCTGAATTTTAAAGGGTGTCTGTGACTGTTTATGAATTCCTCTGATTAAGTCTTTGACCTGGTAAGCATGCAGTAAGTAAAATCAAGTAAAATTAAGACTCTTAATCTTCACAGGCAAGGATGCGGTTTTAAAGTTATAGGACAGCCAGGAAACTAGACTTTTTAGAAGGAGATTAGCAATGGCATTTCCTTAAGGCTGAACGCCAGCCTTACCTTAAAGTGGATGTAAACCCTCATATATACCCAGTAAAGTGAACAGCCTTTGATGATACACAGAGATGAAACAAATCTCCCTACAAAAGTTTTACTTATGTAGGGTGACCTGCTGTCTTCAGCTGTATATATCCTTTAGAATGTCCTCTTCATGTTACAGATTTTCTCTTCCTGGTTACCACTGGGAGTGGATTATTGACATACAGCTGATTGGAGGAAAGGCATACCCTCCCCCCCCTCCACATTGGCAAAGGAAGAAAGGAATGTGCAGCGCTCTGCTCTGAGAAGGCAAGCTGACTGCTAATCTATTTATAGAAACCTCCCCAACACACACTTCTATCTCCCATCCTGGAGAACTTGTCAGGAGTTATCAGGTTGATAACAGAGGAATGGAGCAGGAGAAAGCTACAGGACATAGTGCATTGAAGAGGGATAAGAATACACTGCAGATATATGTGCCCAGCTCAAATTTTATGAATCGGGTTTTCATCCCCTTTAAAGTATAACTAAAGGCAAGCCAAAGACTTTTTATTTAGTTTTGGATAGAGTAGAGAGGGATTAGAACACCGGTCAATTTTTATTGCAGTCTGTGCAACCATTATGGAGATTCACCCTCCCTAATTGTCCTGTTTATCATAAGCATTGAAAGTGAAAGTAGAAGAAAATACCCAAATTTGGGTTATCCTTAAAAAAGTCATAAAGGGGAAATTTTCCAATGGGGACACTAGTTTTGCTGGCCTAGGGGTCCCCAAGGGATCCCTTTCATTTGCAGGGATTTTCTGTCACTTCCTGTTTTGGTTATGGGACAGGAATTGAAGGTAAAACTCCCCAATGGGGCACAGATGGTACAAAAACAAACTAATGGTTATAACCCTCCTTTACTCTATCCAAAATGTAAAAAAACATTTTGCCTATAGTTCTACTTTAAGTCTTTGCACAGTTGTACATACTTCTCTCCTGTACTGGAATTGTTTACTGCACACATTGTGCTTCTCACCGTGTGCATTAGAAGCTACAGAATGTTAGAAAGAGCCCATCTCATTTTCTGGCTGAAGGAAGTCCATCATCATCTAGCACTTTCCTCTCCCACCCTGCTGTCCCTTGCCTACCCCTTTCAATTATTGGTTTTCAGTTCTTACAATCACAAAGGCTCAGCAGCACATGTGAGTGTTACCTTGGGTGGTCTGCATTCCAATTCAGTCTGCCTAGGAATGTCCATTACTCCAGACTGATTTCCACCCATTTTGATATTTGCATTCTATGAGCCAGTCCACAGGGGTAACAAGGCAGGGCGCTGTCAGGAAAGTATGTACAGAATTCCTCCTGTCCCTCCCCCCCAACCTTGATTATCTTTAAGGTTCAGCTGGTATATATATATATATATATATATATATATATATATATATATATATTTTTTTATATATAAAATGATGCATTATTTTTATATATATATCTATCTATATATATCTATCTATAGATAGATATATATATATATCTATAGATATCTATATCTATCTATAGATATAGATATCTATAGATATATATAGATATATATCTATAGATATATAGATATATATCTATATATCTATATATCTATATATCTATATATCTATATATATATCTATATATATATATATATATATATAGATATATATATAGATATATAGATATAGATATAGATAGATAGATAGATAGATATATATATAGATATAGATATATATATTTTTTTTATATATAAAATTATGCATTATTTAAAACAAACCTGTAATCTCACTTATCTAACTGAGCAGATTTATACATTTAAAATCTGGTACCCCTCTGTGATGGGAGATCTCTTTAATAGGGACACAGACTACAATAAATGTGGACAGATGTGCTGACCTTCTCCTATATATTACAAGCTTATTCAAGCTGAAATAAAAGCTCAAATGCCTGTAAAAGCAGCTTTTTTTGAGCTGCAGTGCACATGAGCCTTTACTCTGCCTTCCTCCCTGAATTCCAGCTGTAAGACTGCTAAGTCATTGATGTGTAGGGTAGCAGGGTGAGCTGAGGTGCTGAGAGAACAGTTTCAGTGCTACTTCTGCTATGCGTTGCTCCATAATAACTGTAGCTACGGAGGCTAGTAAGCATTTAAACATTTGAAACCTAATTTGCTGCTGGTAAAGAATAAGTAAAAATGTCCAGACTCCTCAACCACAAGTTCTTATTAATATTCCAATATTTCTCAGCAGCCCATGGATTCTGGAAAAATAGTATGTATATGGCAACCCGCAGCTATGTAGTTATCCTGATAGCTGTCCCAAAAGGTTGGGGAGGGAGGGCATGTATAACTGCTGTTCATATTTTATTTTCAAGCTGTGTGCTCGCATTATAAACTGTGCAACATTAGCAATTTGGTTTCTGTCACATCTTTTATATGCTACCTGCTGCTTGCTTCTCTAGTAAGTTTCTAATCAAACTTTACTGTGTTTGTCTATTGTTATTTAGCCAGCTTTAAAGTGGCATTAAACCCAAAAGCAAGGATTTAATATATTTGCACCTTACCAAGTCTTAGAAGTGATGGCTGCATTAGTTTTCTTCTTTATGCTTTCTTTTTTCTGGTGATCCAGCCAGTAGGTCTGCTGTTTTTTTTTTTTTTTCAACTGAACAAGTTGTCCTGCAGATATAGCAGTTACAGGGCTGAGACAAACCATTTACAACTGACAGAGGTGTTTGCAATACTCAGCTTTTACTAATTTATGTAAAACCTTTATCCCGAAAGGCAAAAAAAAACCTGTTTGCTGTAACAGCTTAAAAAGTGATAGCTGGAGTTTGGCTTTAATTTGTTAGTGTATTTAAATCTGCTAATGCATCTAACACTCCCCTCCCCCCAGCTGTAGCACCCACAGCTGTCTGAATACCTGAACAGAAACTGTATCTGATTGAATGCAGTCACTGTTCAGCCAACAGTTTTCCACCTACCCAGCTCCTTTGGTTTTTCAATCAAAGTTTGTTGAGGAGGGTGGCGCTACCTACAGCCCAAATTTCCGCTGCTTCGGCAGTATTTACTAATCACCTTGAGAGTGGCCAATGTTGTAAACACAGCCCAGCAATGCAAAGGAAAAAGGCCTTTGGATATATTTTCAGTGTAGCGCTACCCCAGTAGGGGCTGCTGAGTGATTGTGGCCCCCTTGTCACCCTGCCCAGCCCGGCATTCACTTCCAGACACTCCAAGACAATGAATAAGTCCATCAGCTTTGTTTTTTTTGTATTTTATTGAGGGATTAGAACTTGGATGGGGTTAAGGAATTCATGGGATGCCCAGGAAAAAGATTCTTGCATCGTTTGGAGCAATTTAGCTATTCTCCTCCTGCACAACACTTGCTGCAGACTATCACTTCTTCTCCCTCCAACACAAGTCTTCAGATGCAGCTAGCACATGGTTGGGCCTAACTCTGGTTTTAGCCAGGCCTTAGCAAAGTTCCTTATTACAGGCAGTGACCGCAGGTCCCCATAGTGTAGCAAAAAAAAGTTCTGGTGCTAGCTGCCCTCTTTGGTGGACTACTAATCCCAGTCAGCCCTTTGCAGACCCTGACAGCCCTCCCAGCTGCAGCGGCCCAACTTTACCGCCAGTAACATCACAGTCTCTCCCGCTGGCTCTACATCGATCTCAGACTGCACACTCCCAGTCAGCTCCGGCACGCCTCTCCCAGCTCTCCTGGTTGTGCCTGCCACTCAATGACAATTGATGGATCCCTTCTGGAGACTTGTCCAGCAGTATTCCCTGCTGTTCTCTCCTGCTCCTGTTCAGGACACCCCTTGGGTTGTATGGGGTTCCTGTACAGCCCTGTGCCAAGGTCATCCCCTCCAGACTGGGGAGTTTCCTCCAAGACCCCAACAGCCTAATACTCCATCTCCAGTTCTTCCACCTGAATAACTCCTCCCCAGCTGGGCTGACTCTAGGTATTTAAAGAGGCCTGCCCTCTGCCAATCCAGGTTGGGGATTGGTCAGGGCTCCCCGGAACACCCCAGACAGCTCCACCCTTCTTCCCCACCTTCCTTCTAGAAGCCTCTAGGAAGCAGAAGGGAGGTAACCAAAAGATGAAACTAGCTATGAGTCACCAGCCTACTCTAAGCCCCTCCTAGCCCCACAGATCAAAACAAACAGGCCTAGATTTTAGATAGGCCTGCCAAAAATGTACCTGTTTTTACAAAAATCTCGTTCTAGCACCTACACTAGGTAGAGGGTGCTACATGAGTTTTGTCGCTGTATGCTTATTGCAGGGCTGCAGTTTTGATGAAAGCTCCATTATCTTTTGTTTATCTCTGACTGATTTGTTTCTCTGGAAAGAACTATGTTATAACAACTGAGGGTCCTCATTAATGGGTGTTCTACTCTGCTAATTAAAATGCTGTGCTGTCAGAATCCTCTACACACCAGCACAGGTTACATTTGTATTCATTTCAGCAAAAGTTCCATGGTGCTTTGTTACTGTCGAGTTAAGAACTCTTTGTGTGTGGTCTCCACTGTCTCCACTGCAGCTCGTGTATCATGTCACCCCGCGATTGTTCAGCTATTCTTTGGCTATGTCTCTATTCTTTTTTCTAATTTTTCAGATATTGCATATTATAAATTCAAATTAGGCAATGTCTATGTTTTTTTCAGTTTCCTTTTTACACTTTTGACAAACATTGGATATTTATTACTTAATTGGTGCAGGGGTTCATGTGAAAATCCCATTTTAATGAGTTATTTTGCCTTCAAGAGTAACGAAATTGCATTTATGGTTCAATAAGTGAGTCGGAGGCATAACAAGTCTTGGCATTTTTTTACATTTTTTTTTATTATTCATTAAGTAATATTTTAATATTGTCTTTATGATCAAAATGCGGCATAAGGGTAAAATATATTAACCCCTGTTCTGCTGGAGGGCGTTGCATTTACTTTCAGCAATCAGAAGGTCCCATGTTAAGTAATGGCATTAGGTTAGAGAAGTTGGATGATTCATTTTGGATATGAAGCATTTGAAATGAATACACAAAATAAAATAGTAGTATAAAAGTATACGACGGAGATGTAATCTCAGTTTGTAACATCCTGCCATGTACCCCCTGCTGCGACTAGTGAGTCTAGTGAGGCACTTTATGTCTTCTCATACAGCGCTTAGGTAAGGTGGCATCTGTAAGCCGTTTTTGAGTTTTAATTGGATATTTCTGTATATCAGAATTCTGATATCTAAACGACTGGATAATTCAGCATCAAGTTTAAATTTAAGACTAGACTATACAATCTATTAGGGTAATTTATGTCAAAATTATATTTTCATGCAGTAAGCTCAGTTGTACCCACTTTTAAAGCGGGGGTTCACCCACACCGCCAAAAAAAAAAAATATTAAAAGCCAGCAGCTACAAATACTGCAGCTGCTGACTTTTAATACATGGCCACTTACCTGTCCCAGGGTCCAGCGATGTCGGCAGGGGACGCCGAGAACCCGCTCGGTTCTCGGCAGCTGCCGCCGCCATCCTAGGTGAGGGAATCAGGAAGTGAATTGTTGCGGCTTCACTTCCCGGTTCCCTACTGCGCATGCGCGAGTCACGCTGCGCGTCCCAAGTGGTCCCCGCTCTCTCCTGGGAGCTGTGTGTTCCCAGGAGACAGCGCAGTGGGGACGGGAAGAGGCGTAGACTCCCATGGGAGTCTATGCCGGAAGTGGGTGCAAATACCTGTCTTAGACAGGTATCTGCACCCCCCTCCCCCCTGAAAGGTGCCAAATGTGACACCGGAGGGGGGGAGGGTTTCGAAAAGCGGAAGTTCCATTTTTGTGTGGAACTCCGCTTTAAAGTGGTATTAAACCCAAAAGCAAATATTTTTTTATATTGCAGCTTACCAATTCTTAGATGTGATGGCTGCATGAGTTTCCTTTTTTTAGGCTTTCTTTCTTCTATTTTCATCTTGTGATTTAGCCAGCAGGTCTGTTGTTTTTCACAAGCTCAAGCTCTCCAGCAGAATGTATTAGTTTATATGGTTGAGGCAAACCACTTAAATGGATTGTAAATGATCGCTTTGTCAAACAATCCATTCAGTTTAAAATAGAAATGAAAGCAAAACAATGTTGTATAGCTATAAAAAAAAAAAATGTTTTTTTATTTATTTTTTTTTGTTTAGAGGATTTCCAGCAGATAACAAAATAAAGCATGACACTATATATCAGTGGCGGCTGGTGCTATTTTTTCTGGGGGGGCGGCAAACAATCCAGAGCGCCACCCCTTGTCGGTCGGTCAGATGGATCACCCGCACCCCCCTCCCCCTCCGTCGGTCTGTCACCAGCCCTGCATTTGCCCCATCTAGGTTTCAGGCAGTGCTTCCTCCGGGTGGCAGGTTCACCCGGCGTCTCCTCCTCCTCGGCTTCACGGCGGCTTCCCCAGCATCTCCTCCTCATCTACCTATGAGCGTTTCTCCTCTAAGTCTGATTTGCCGGGAGGAGAATCAGGAAGATAATAGCGAATATTAATTTGCTATTGTCACACAAGTGGGTGGGCTCTGCACCCTGATCCCACCCTTTTTTGAAGCCAATTAGAGCCTCAGGCTCTACTCATGAAAAAAAAACCTCCCCATTGGAATCCATGCATCCAGGGCCCTGCATGTAGATTAGGGGCCACGTGCATGGATTAGGGGGGGCAGTGCCCCTGCACCCCATATGAACAGGCCACCACTGCTATATATGTATCTAGCAATTGCTCTTAGTCATGTGCAAGTTATATTCCAGAAAAAAAACATAAAAAATACATTCGATCTGTTCTCAGCAGCATAAGAGCTGGGGGCAGGAGAAACAGCGGCACACTGATCTTCCCAGTGTTCCCAGTGGCTGTGCAGCGGGGCCTGTCAGGACAAGTCTGATCATTGGAGGAGGGCACACTGAGTTCCCAGCACAGCTAGAAAACTGACCACACTGTGCTCTCCTGCTTGGTGTGGTCAGTTTTTAATATAAAAGCAGAGGGACTGGCAGATACACCAGGGATTTCACATTAAAGAAGCAATACAAAGAGGACAGGATACTTTCTCATACAAGTACGTGGTACAGCAGACACATATCAGGAATATGAAGTGTTGGGGTAACAAATACTTTAACACTGGCAGGGGTGCTTACAATGATCAGCTTTTATTGATCTATACCAAACTTTTATTTCAAAAGGAAAGAAAAACTGTTTGCTTATTATACTGATTATAAAGTATGAGCTGCAGTTTGGCCTCAATTTGTTAACGTATCTAAACCTGCTAATACATTCAACACTATCTTCCCCCAAGACTGACAATGCTGCTGTCTGTTGTGTCCTGTGCTCCTTCATCCAGACTTGTGACTCACTAACACAGGAGCTCTGTTACCGGCCAGATCACCAGGTGAAAACAGATGGAGAAAAGCCAAAGAAAAGAAAATGAATGCAGCCACCACATCTATTGATTGTAACGCTGCAATATAATAAATGGGCTTGGTCTTTCCAAATGTGAATAATGGATATAGGAGTGTATTATTCTATGCCAGAGCATAAGGCTCAGTTCACACCTATGCAGTTTGCTTTTGGTCATTTCTGCAGTGCTTTTTGCTGTGCGTTTTTACACACGTGATTTTACCACAATTTTGCCTTGATTTTGCCACGATGTGTTTTGCATTTATAGTGCTTTTTTTTGGGGGGGGCAATTTGTTGTTGGACAAATTAAAAAACGCAAAACTCAAATAAAATAGTAAAATCACGGCAAGATTGCAGCAAAAACGCACCACATGCTTTTCTGCAGCTTCTCCATTGAAGCCCATTGAACCAAAAAAAGCAAAAAAAAGTACAGTTTTGCATTTAAAAAAGTCCCTGACCCTTTCCAAAAATGCAGTGGCCGAAAAAAAAAAGCATAGATGTGGATGTGTCCCATAGGAAACCATGTTAAATGAACTGTAGTGCATTTCTGCAAAAAGCACCAAAAAACGCATAGGTGTGAATCAAGCCACACAGGAAGCAAACTTCCTAATTCACATACTCTGAAGCTGATCAATAAGAGCAGAAATTGTTTACTTTGCAAAGTGGATTTTCAATTTGCAAAGTGATTGTTAACTGAGATTAGTAATAAGGTAAAAGTCTGTTCATTTTGAATAGCCAATCATGTGTAAAGGGAAATAAAATCAAAAGATTTCTCTATTTTGCATGATTGAATAAATTGATCACTGTAATCAATACTAAATGTTTTTTGTTGTTTTTATTTTCTCTTTTTTTTGTGCAAAAATGAACATTCTTTTTGTAAAAGATTGACTCTACTTTTGTGGGGAAAAATAGCAATTGAAAAAAAAATATATATATTGCATACATAATTGCTACACAAGCTATTTTAAAACTGAATGTTATTAACATTTGCAATGTATAAAAAGTGCTGCACTATATAAGAAATAAACAAGAAATTAAAATATGTATGCAAATATACAGCAACTGAAAATGAAACCAAAAATTGTTAACAAGTGTGATAAGAACAATATTACAATGTATCATAAATAATGTCCAAAATGATCCAAAAAAACTGAATAGCCTGTGATTTCCAAGTGTGAATCAGAACTATGTAGCCATACACCACTGATGATGTCAGTTATGATTACACTTGTTATTTGTTTCATTTTCAGTTGCTGTACACGGCATATATATATTTTTATTTTCTTGTTTATTTCTTATACAGCGCAGCATTTTTTATACATTAATATTTTTATTAATTACACCTTTTTGTGCGCGCGGCTCAATTTTGAAGGCTTGTGCACAGAATTTTTGATATATTAATATTTGTATTAAAATGATCCTTCCTTTTCAATCTGCAGCTCTGTCATTTTCTGTAAAATGTAATGCTATATGGCAACCTGCAGCCATTCCGTACATAGTTGGTGTGCAGAACTTTCCCAGAAATGTATTTTCCTCGTGTGATTGACTCACTGATTTTTGCCAGAAGCACTAAGATACCAGTCAGGTTTTAGGCATCCTCGGGAACAAACTTTTTTTTTGGGGGTAAAATGCTCCCAAATGATTATTTACATGGTTACATAGTTGGTAAGGTTGAATAAATTCCTCAGTCCATCCAGATCAACCTGTGTGGGTGTGTGTTCATGCCAAACATAATTTCCTGTATCCCTGTATACTGTGTTCGCTAAGATAAATGTCCAAAAGTTTTTAAAAATTATTAATACTTCCCGCTGACACCACCAATTGTGGAAGGAAGTTCCACATCCTTACCTCAGTGACAAAGAAAAAACCCTACACAATTTAAGGTTAAACTGCTTCTCCTCCAATTTCATTGTGTGGCCCTGTGTCTTCTTACACTCCCTGAGATAGTTTATTCCCTTTCCTAGAATCACCATTGAGATATTTGTATATCGCTATCATATCTCCTCTCAGGTGTCTCTTCTCCAGGGAGAATAACTTTAAAGTTTGTAATCATTCCTCCTTACTGAGATCCTCCAGTCCTCTTATTAACTTTGTTGCCCATCTATGGACTCTCTCCAGTTCCCGGACCCCCCTCCTGAGGATTGGTGACCAGAACTGGACAGCATACTCTAGATATGTCCAAACCAGAGTTTTATGTCAGTGGTCATAGTCTGGGCAAAGTTGTAGTTCAAAGTGGAACTTTTTAGGTGTTGATCTACACCCTTTTTCTCTATTTTATGTTCTCGTTATCGTTTATGTAATCTCTATGCCATAACTTATATTGGTTGTATTCATTTATGTGTTCTGGTCTTGGAGATTTGGCTGTGCTACACTTCACAATGGATCTGACACCGATAACTATTTTTTATTTATTTATTTTGTCATGTCCCAGATGTTAGTTCCTTATCTATCATTGGCTGATATTGTAATGTCAACTTTGTTTGTTCTCTTTATGAAACCTAAATAAAAATATTTTCAAAATTAAAGTGGATCTTTTTTAACTTACATAGAGTGGACAAGGTTTTTCTTGCTCTTTGTGCTCCCTTTGGGGAGGTTTTTCCTCACTTCCTTTCCTGATGACTAAACAGAAAACAAGCAAATCACCCCAATAGAGCTATAAACAGTCTGGCAGAAGTTTTAATCAGTGGTGGCTGGTGGTATTTTTTTTGGGGGGGGCGGCAAACAATACAACCGCCACCCCTCACCCCCCCGGCTGGTCGGTCGGTCAGTCGGTCACCAGCCCCGCACTTACCCCATCTAGGTCGTGGGCAGCACTTTCTCCGGGCGGCAGGCGGCGGCTTCACCCTGCGTCTCCTCCTCCTGGGCTTCACGGCGACTTCCCCTGTGTCTCCTCCCTCCTCCTCCTCGGCAGCCAATAGAATCGCTTCTCCTCTCAGCCAATCGGGTGATGGATCTCGGGACCCACTTCCTGATTAGCCAGGAGGAGAATCAGGAAGACAATAGCGAATATTAATTCACTATTGTCACACAACTGGGTGGGCTACTGCTCCCCGAGCCCACCCTTTTTTGAAGCCAATTAGAGGCTGAGGCTCTAATCATGTGCTTCTGAAAAAAAAAAAAACCCATTGGAATCCATGCGTCCAGCGCCCTGCATGTAGATTGGGGGGGCAGCACCCCTGTACCCGGTATGGACAGGCCACCACTGTTTTTAACCCTTTTCGATTTCATCCAACACTAAAATAAAATAAAGTTATGTCTATATGTTTTAATTTCCATTTGCATCGAAAAGGCATGTTAAATTTTGTACCTGATTGAAGAATAGTGAAATGTTTTTTTGTTTGAGCGGTATAAAAAAGGGGAGTATGATTAATGTTCCTTGTGAAAAGTAACCTGGCTTTTACAAGCATGGAATAAACGAGCATGACACTAAAATACACAGTTAAAATCTGCTTTAAGTACCTGGCCTTTCAGCAGAATGTTTTATTAAAACATAATAAAATGTGATGTGTGTACCTGGAATTATCTTCAAACTTATAATTTTCCCCAAATTAAAATGCCATTTATATACATTTAATAAAGTCTGAAGTTTTTCTATCATGGTCTATTTAAACACTTTCGCTCTGATTTTTTTTTTTTATGTCGGCTTCAGACAATGGTCTTATTTTTTCGCATACTGGAGGTTAGCAGGGAGTAAAGAAGCTGATAAATAGGAATAATGGTAAGGGAAAATAAAAGCAACAATAATTCTTAAATGCAACAATCATAATAAATCATAGCACAGCGGGACATGCACAATCAATGTAAACGGTAGCACTGCAAATGAGGAAAAAAAATGCTCCATACTTTGTTTTTATATTCTCTGATGATGGAAAAAAGAAAGAAACAAACAAACTTTAAATGACTTTTTTTTTTCAGTATAAAGCATGTATTTATGCAAAAGGTTACATGTGGGTGACTGTTATAAATGGGGCAATAATATTACAGTGGATTATGTTGAAGAGATACATTTAGCTAGGTGTTTGTGGATGCCCCACTGAGCTCCATGAATGAACATTATATTAATACACCCCAAAAAGCAAAGCCTCAATTATGCTATAGAGTCAGTCTCCATTCATATTGCTTGTAGGGGTACAACACTGTCAGCTGCTGCAAGGAAACTGCAACAATCAGAATTTCTATACAAGGAAGGCCGTTCATATTGCTGTACCTCGGTGCAGTGGCTTATGGGAAGCAGGGCCTATATGAATTTTATTGCTATGACATGCAGCTTAGAGACCCATAGTAAGGAGTAGTAATGCACTAAATACGCAATCTTATTTTGCCAACATATACCATATAAACAGCAGAACATATAACAAAATGTACAAATACCATACAGGACAAAGCATCAGGGTTCAAATAGAGCTTTACTTAACCACTCCAATACTGGGCATTTTTACCCCACTTCCTGCCCAGGCCAGTTTTCAGCTTTCAGCGCTCTCACACTTTGAATGACAATTGCACAGTCATGCAACACTGTACCCATATGAAATTTTTATCATTTGTGTCACACAAATAGAGCTTTCTTTTGGTGGTATTTAATCACCACCAGGTTTTTATTTTTTGCTAAATAAACTAAAAAAGACTGAAAAAAAATATTTTTCATAGTTTGTTATAAAATTTTGCAAACAGGTAATTTTTCTCCTTCACCGATGAGGCTGCACTGATGGGCATTGATGAGGCGGCACTGATAGGTGGTACTGATGGGCACTGATAGGTGGCACTGATAGGTGACACTGATAGGTGGCACTGATAGGTGGCACTGATAGGCGGCACTGATGGGCACAAATATGTGGCACTGATGGGCACTGGTAGATGGCACTGATGGGCACTGGTAGGCAGCCCTGATAAGTGAGAATAATGAGGAGGCACTGATGGGCACTGACTGGCAGCACTGATGGGTAGCACAGGTAGGCACTGTTGGGACTGCATTGATAATCAGTGCCCTGGTTATCGGTGTAGACTGCACTGATGGACACTAATGAGGCAGTACTGGTGGGCACTGATGAGGCTGCACTGATAGGTGGCACTGATAGGCAACACTGATAGGTGGCACTGATGGGCACTGATAGGTGGCACTAATAAGCGGCACTGATGGGCACAAATATGTGGCACTGATGGGCACTGGTAGGTGGTACTGAAGGGCACTGGTAGGCAGCCCTGATAGGTGACAATAATGAGGAGGCACTGATGGGCACTGACTGGCAGTACTGATGGGTAGCACTGGTAGGCACTGTTGGGACTGCACTGATAATCAGTGCCCTGGTTATCAGTGTAGATGTCCCTTTCACACAAGCCAATTAGCGACTGTCCTCTCTTCCCGTGCTTCTGGCATGATCACGGGATGACGTCATATGACCCAGAACTGGCCGGCTGCTCTGTAGCTGTTATTTATTATGGGAAGAAGATCCTGCTGTCACAGGGAGTGTGGTGATTGGGGAGCGGCTGCAGGATCAGGAACATGTTACGCCCTAATAACCGCTGGAACATAACATAATACATTCCCAAAGGTGAACTTATCGTCTAAAGAAAATTATTAACCATATTAAATATATACGCTGCACAGTGTTTCAGAAATTGTTATTCTGTAGATTCTTACCCATCTCTTTTCTTTTGATATTGAAATACACACTGTGTGTGCACTTGTTAACATTGAGTGATAACAAGGATGGTCTGCCTTCCCTCATCACATTGATATGATGAATCCCAGGGTTTTAATAAGAAACACAATATCCTATGGATATCCTTGCCAAAAAAACAAAACAAAACAAACACCCACTGCAGTAAACCAAAAGTATTGATAAAGTTTTTTTTTTAATCTTTATATAAAGCTTCATTCAGACTTCTGGAAAAAATACTGAGCCAATGGCATGGGCAGGGGGACGAGAGTATGCCAGTGTTTTGTTCACATGGCTGCAATTTGAGATGGAAAGGGAAAAAAAAGTCTATTATTAAATTTAATGAAATTAGAGGTTTTATTTAAAAATCAGTCATTTTTCAAACCCATCTTCATGACTGTGTGGAAAAATCTGGATTGATTCATCAACTATTAGCTTGCATAGGGTTAATTTTTTTTCTGTTGAAAAAACACTAAAAATGCACCCAACTGCGTTCCCACATCAGTAAATATTTTAACATCAAAAAAGTACAGTTGAATTGAGCATTTTTTTGGCCAGTCAGCAATAGAACCATTACCATACTGCAATGGGCAGGGAGCCTGGCCATGAAAAAAAGAACAAGATTAAAAGAAATAAAAACTGCAGGCTGCAGTAGCTCCTTCTTGGGCTGTGTGGGTGTGGAACAGCTGGTGCTTTGAAAGGGGTCCTCACCTCTTAGCGCTCCCTGTTTAAGCATTCAGTCAGTGCTAAAAAGAACAAGAAAAGAAGAAACAAAATGGGGCGCAGAATCCTAGGTGCAGTAATAAAAGAATCAGCTTTAATATACATACACGTGAAATTGCACTTATAAATTGCTATATATAAATATATATATATATATATATATATATATATATATATATATATATATATATATATATATGTATTATTATTATTATAATACAGGATTTATATAGCACCAATAAGGTAGTGTTTTACCTCAAATATAATGTATTTGTCAGTATATTGACTTCATTTTTGGTATTCTCCAATTAGTAGTGAAGCTTGTTCTTTTGAGAACCTAATTATTGTATGTGTGAGGATACTATAAAAAAACAAACAAACTAAACAAACAAACAAACAAACAAAAAAACAACAACAAAAACAAAATAAAACAAAGCAAAAAACAAAAAAAAAGCGTGATTTTTGCTTGCACATTATTTAAAGTAGAACTATAGAACTATAGTAATAGAACTATAGGCAAACCATTTTTTTTCATTCTGGATAGAGCAAAGGAGGGTTATAACCGCTGTCAGATTTCCCTTCACTTCCGTCAGTATATTGACTTCATTTTTGGTATTCTCCAATTAGTAGTGAAGCTTGTTCTTTTGAGAACCTAATTATTGTATGTGTGAGGATACTATAAAAAAACAAACAAACTAAACAAACAAACAAACAAACAAACAAAAAAACAACAACAAAAACAAAATAAAACAAAGCAAAAAATAAAAAAAAAAGCGTGATTTTTGCTTGCACAATTTTTAAAGTAGAACTATAGAACTATAGTAGTAGAACTATAGGCAAACCATTTTTTTTCATTCTGGATAGAGCAAAGGAGGGTTATAACCGCTGTCAGATTTCCCTTCACTTCCTGACCCATAGCCAAACAGAAAGTGAGAGGAAATCGCTGCAAATAAAGGGAATTCCTTGTGGACTAGGTCACCAGAACTAGTGTCCGCATTCGACAAAAAACCCTCTATTACTTTTCTGGGGACAACCCTTTAGTACAGGGGTCTCATGCTGACAGCCCTCTATCTATTGCAAAACTACAAGTCCCAGCATGCCTCTGCCTGTGAGAGTCATACATGTAACTGTCAGCCTTGCAAAGCATCATGGAACTTGTAGTTTTGCAGCAGCTGGAGGGCCGCCAGTTTGAGACCCCTGCTTTAGTATATCAGCCTCACTTTTTAACCCTTTTACTGCCACAGCCACTCTAGCTATTAGGGCAGGCGGTCACAGTCATGTTTATCTGTAACTGGGCCTGTGAGCGTGTTTTAATATTTTGTTTTTAAGCCACCCAACCAATTGCACAGCCTCCTAAAGCGGTTGTAGAGGAATATGGTGTCATTGTGTCGTTCTGGGATTCTGAATGATAGCTGAGCTTGTTAAAACAAAATGTTCCCCAATCATTGCTACTACAAAAGGCAACTTGGAAAATCACATGTGCTATAAATAAATGCTACAAGTGAGTCAAAAAATGATCACACCACAAGAAAATGTGATTTCTGAAAATGCTGTGTGAAAGGAGTGTGTCAGTCAACTAACTGGTACACTTCGAGCTGATGGTTACGATTTTGATACCAGAATAGTGGAGATATTTTTCTCTCCGAGTGATTTAGCATTTACGGGAAAGCAGAAGTGCTTTACACAGCTTCTTTGAAGTTGTATATTTCCTCTTTTGGTGGACAGTTAGTGCGTCTGAGAAGGATTAGGATGTTGAATCAGCCTGAATGCTTTTACCTTAAAACTGTCAATTGTAAACTTGGTAATCTGATTTTTGGGGGGTTTTATTCCTAAATTCTGCTCTGCACACAGAGCTTGAATTTAAGCTTCAGTCTTATTAAAATGCTGAATTTAACAACAGTAGTCTTCCTTTGTATGTTTTATGATTAAGAGTTGTGGCCATACCATCAATAAAACACATCTTAAGTCAGAGTAACTGTCTTTGGCAGATGTATAATATCAAAGAATGCTGTGTACATAATGGCTTATTGATACTAAACCAATATGGTGATCACATAAAAAAAGTTACATTTAATTGCCAAATCATCAAATGTATTAACTGATGTATCAATGAATGGTTAAAGTTTCCTGCCCAGTGATGTAAGCATTTTCTGTTCTCCAGTAAAAATTGAAGTATATGTTAGATAGCAAGCAATCGTGCTGCAAGTTCAAAAAATGACATGATAAGTTATTGCTAGACTTGCACAAAGTCCACATTGCATGACTCCAGATCAACTTTCTTTGCAAACATTCTGCACGTCTGCTGCAAGTTCTTGGGCAGTTATGTTGTGCAATAGTCCTCCTACCACAGGGGTCACTGTGGTGGAATTTTCAGGCTGTAGACTTGCAGAGCTCTTGTTGTAGACTCACCGCTGCAGCTTTGCTCTTGCTAGAGACTTGGCAGGCAAATTTGATACAAACTGAAAAAGTGTCAACTAGAACTTGTGCTTCAAATGCTCTGCAAGTGTACAACTTGCCAGTGAAAATGTGCAGCAAGTTAACATACTTACAATTCAACACTGCCACAAATTTGTGGCAAGTTATCCTTGCTATCTGAGATGTAAACCCTAACCTTGTAAAACAACTTATTCAATAGAAGTTCAATGCAAAATATTTGTGTATAGATATTTAAAAAAAATATAAATACTTTTTTTTTTTCCTTTTTTATAAGTGATCACATACCCTCTGTTCTCAGCTGCATAAGGAGCTCAGAGAGCTGGAGGAGGAAAAGCAGCAGCACACTGATCTTCCCAGTAATTGGCTGTTTGGGGGGGCATGTCAGCAGAAGTTTGATCATTGGAGGAGAGCAGGCTGAGTTCTTAGCACAGCCAGAAAACTGACCTTACTGTGCTCTCATATCCAGTGCAGTCAGTTTTTAATAGGAAAGCTGAGGGACTGGTGCAAACACCAGGGATTTCACACAAAGGAAGCAATACAAAGATACATGATACAACAGGCACATATCACAATATGAAATGTTTGGGTTTACATATTCTTTGAAAACTTTACAATATCCAACTCTATATTTGTTGTAATTGATGCATTTTCTCAAAGAAGAAAGTATGGTGCATAAACTTAATATCAGTTTATGCACCATCGCTTATGTGGTATTAAATTAATTTGTTTCACCAATGATCCTTTACTGTTACATAAATAAAATAAGTTACTATCTTCCAGCTTGGCTGCTCCTCCTCTTATGGAAGCCCAATTTGTGGGTGTGTCAGTTCTTGAGTGGTGGCAGTGCTCTGTAGCCACTGCCCCTGTGTAGTGAGCATGACTTTCATGCACGTGTCACACATGAGCAGACACCAATCACACACAACAGTCCTGGAAACATCCCCGCATATATGAGCAGGTGTTTTCCAAGTGCAATTCCAGGCTTTACCTAACTAATCTTAAAAGTACACTCTTCCCCCTATGCTGACTAACCTGTGTAAGAAAGATGTATATACTTATTTGTTTTTAGCCCGCTCTGACCCTGTCATGTGATCCCCTGTGTCAGTCAGCAACAGCTGCAGGGGAGAGGAGAGAGCGGTTCAACAATGTCTGGTAATGCCTGGGAGTGGGTATGTCATCCTTAGGCTCCTATGGCCCATCCATCCATCCATTGCCTTGCAGTCTTCACTGACGGACAAAGGGGAGCCAAAACACATGACTGGATTGGAGCCACCTGAAAATAGGTAAGTATATACATCTTTCTTACACAGGTTAGTAAGTATAGGTGTTAGGAGGAGGAATGGGGCATTTTTAAGCCTAGTCAGGTATAACCTGGAATTTAACTTAAAGTGGTTCTAAAGGTTTATTATTACTTTTTTTTAATAACAAACATGTTATACTTACCTGCTCTGTGCAATGGTTTTGCACAGAACAGCCCTGATCCTCTTCTTTTGAGGTCCCCTGCGTTTGGCTCCTCCCCCCTGACAAGTGCCCCCAGTAGCAAGCTACCTGTCATGGGGGCACTGGAGCAGTCTCACTCCCAAGCCACACTCCTGTGAATGGGCATTATCCCTTCACACAAAGAGCATCTGGCCCTGCTTTCTCATTGGCTCACTAGTTGTGATTGACAGCAGCAGAAACCAATGGGTACCGCTTCTGTGTGAGCCAAATGAGGAAACAGAGACCAATGCACATCACTGGATAGAGATGGGGCTCGGGTGAGTATAAGAGGGGGGGGGGGGGGGGCATTAATGCATTAAGAATGCATTAAGATAAAAACCTTCTGCCTTTAGAACTTTAAAACAGGGCTGTACCCATAGCATCTCTATTTCTAGAAATTTGCCTACTTCAAGCCTCTGGGATGTCTGCACTGGGGAAGATTTTGGGCCAGAGGAAGATAAAGACCCATTGAAGCTGTTGCTATCAGGGGGGAGGTAAGTAGGCATCTGGAAGGGAGGGTGCTAGGTTATTTTAGATTAGGGGCTAGTGAGAGTGGGCTAAGCTTTTTTTAAATTGGAACTGAACTTGTCCTTTATATTCAACAATGCCTAGATGTGAATGGCCCTGTTATAAACTTTTGCTCTTCGTACTGCTGGTACTGATATGTGGAATCTGTGTACGGTTTAGCAAATCACCCTTTGTGAATTAGGCCATGTCTCCCATGATCACAGCGAGAAGTGCTAGGACAGATTATGAGACGATATATGATAAAGTGCCTGTACTTGGAATCCATTATCACTCTCTTTATCCTTTTGTGTAATAATAGAATGGCAGTGAGAGACTCTTCTTAGGATATTGAATGCAGTTATATCATACAAATTGTATATCCTTAAAAATTCTCTTGTGTGTATTTTTAGCTTTTTGTAGCTGATTTCACTCTGATGATATATATTAAGCTTACAGTGACATGCCGAGCACACTGTACTTTTATTCTGTAGCATGCAAATGAGTTATCATAGTAAATGCGCTAGCTAGGAAATCCATTTTCAATGAAATCCTTGTGTTGGGGTTTACCCTTTACAATTACAAGAATGTATTATTATACAGCATATGAGAGTAAAGTATTGATAAAGAATGCAGTGTATTACCCACATGCCGACCAGCGCACGATGATATATGTCAGCACAATGGCACGGCTGGGCAAATGGGCGTACAGGTTCATCCCCATTAAGATGCGGCATTGTGGGCGCGCGTGCACCAGCCACGTGCTCCGTGACCGTAGGTCCCACGGACTCGATGTCCACCGGGTGCCCGCGATCGTGTCACGGAGTGGAAGAACGGGGAGATGCCTATGCAAACAAGGCATTTCCCCATTCTGCCTAGTGACATGACAGGGATCTACTGCTCCCTGTGATCGGGAGCAGTGATCTCTGTCATGTTGTAGTGAGCCCACCCCCCCTACAGTTAGAATCACTCCCTAGGACACACTTAACCCCTTGATCACTCCCTAGTGTTTAACCCCTTCCCTGCCAGTGTCATTTACACAGTAATCAATGCATTTTTATAGCACTGATCGCTGTATAAATGACAATGGTCCCAAAATAGTGTCAAAAGTGTCCGATGTGTCGCAGTCATGATAAAAATCGCAGATCGCCGCCATTACTAATAAAAAAAATTAATAATAAAAATGCCATAAATCTATCCCCTATTTTGTAGGTGCTATAACTTTTGCGCAAACCAATCAATATATACTTATTACCAAAAATATGTAGAAGAATACATATCGGCCTAAACTGAGGAAAGAATGTGTTTTTTTTTTTTTTTTTTTTTGGGGGGATATTTATTATAGCAAAAAGTAAAAATTGTCGCTTTTTTTTTGTTTATAGCGCAAAAAATAAAAACCACAGAGGTGATCAAATACCACCAAAAGAAAGCTCTATTTGTGGGAAAAAAAGGATGCCAATTTTGTTTGGATACAACATCGCACGACCACGCAATTATCAGTTAAAGCGACACAGTGTCGAATCGCAAAAAGTGCTCTGGTCAGGATGGGGGTAAATCCTTCCGGGGCTGAAGTGGTTAAAATAAAAATAAGAGCTCATTGACAGATGCAGCAAGGACTGCTGCTCCTCTGAAAAGCAATCTGCAGTCAGATGACTTTTCAGAAGTGTCCACAGGCATTGAGGAGGCTTCCTCATCCCCCTTTCAATCCTGTAAATGCCGCACCACAAAACACAACAGAAGATTTTATTCCTGCCGCAGCATGTGTACACCCCTGATTGCGGAGTCCCCCCCCCATCGAAAAATGAAAAGTCATCAGCTACAAATACTGTAGCTGTTGATACTTACCTGTCTTGAAATCCAGCATTGTTGGCACCCTATCCGATGTTTCCATCGGCTCTCGGGTGATGCCGTTGCCATTTGTGGTATAGGAAACTGGCAGTGAAACCTTTCTGCTTCACAGCCGCTTCCTTACTGTGCATGTGCGAAGCGCGCTGTGCTTTGTGAATGGCGCAGCGGCAGATGAAGGAGGAGGGGAGCCGAACATCTGATTGATCTCACTGTGGCAAGATCTCTCGTAAGTGGGGACAGGTACCTGTCAAAACCAGATCCTGCTCTCCCCTCCCCCCCCGAAAGTTGCCAAATGTGGCACCGGAGGGGGGGAGGAAGCATATTTTGGGTGGAACGCCACTTTAAGCCCCCCCTCCCAACTGCAGTTGTAAACAAGCTCTGTATATTTTAACTACAATTTAAATTGGTTTTAACCACGTGACCTCTGGAAGATTTACCCCCCTTCATGACCAGGCCATTTTTTGCTCTACGGCACTGCATTACTTTAACTGACAATTGCTCGGTCATGCAGTGCTGTACATAAATAAAAATGTATGTCCTTTTTTCCCACAAATAGAGCTTTCTTTTGGTGGTATTGATCACCACTGGGTTTTTGCGCTATAAACAAAAAAAAAAAATACAATTATGAACAAAAAAACTATATTTTTAATTTTCTGCTATAAAACATATCCAATTAAAACATTTAAAAAATCTAATTTCTTCATAAATTTAGGCCAGTATGTATTCTGCTGCATATTTTTGGTAAAAAAAAAATCCCAATAAGCGTATATTGATTGGTCTGTGCAAAGTTTACAAACTATGGTATATATACTGGCATTTTTATCTATTTATTTATTTATGTTTTATACTAGTATTGGCGGTGATCAGTGACTTATAGTGGGATTGCATTGTAACGGTCTACAATCTGACACTAACTGACACTTTGTGGAAACCAGCGGTATTAATACAGTGATCCGTGCTAAAAATATGCACTGTCACTGTACTAGTGACACTGGATGGAAAGGGGTTAAACATCTAAAGTGATCAAAGGGTTAAATGTGTGCCTAGCCTGTGTTTGCAATATACATTGGGGCATTCTGGAATATCTCAGGGCATCCTTCAGAACTTTTGACGTAAGTCCAGTGACATATAACATTGGAAAAAAGCTACTATTTATTCTAATGACCGTCTGCCACTCTTGCAGTTGGAAAGGCCATTTAGTGCTCCTCATACAGAAAACAGTGAAAAGAAGCTTGACTTTTTACTGCTTCTTAAGGTTCTTTATAAATAAGTGTGATGCAGAAGGGATATGAGGCTCAGGTGGCATCTGAACTTAAACTGTTACATATCATATTTATCCTAAATTGTTTTACAAGGTAACAAAGAGTAATGTATACTCCAAAGTACCCTGAAATATACATTATGCATAGCTGAACACTATTGTTAAAAATAAAACAAGAGCAACCTAGAGGGCATACCATGTAAATCCTGACTTGCTCGAAAATGATTAATTAATGAACAAAACATACAGCACCTGAATTGCCAAAAAGCTGGAGAAAGCAAATTGTGCTGAGGATCCAGAGATTGAAAGATTTGCATGTGATTTGCAGATTCATACCTTTTCCAAACACATTTCCTATTCCTCACACTTATAATCCCACAAGAAGATTTTTTGTTGAAATGAATGGTCTCCTGACATGGTCTCTTAACCCCTTCACTGCCGCCAGTGCTTGTCATACATCCGTATCAACAGAGGAGACTTCAGTGGTGGCTGGTGGTAATTTTTTGGGGGGGGGGGGTGGCAAACAATGCACCCATGAGATACCCCATCTGGTCCAATCGGTCGGTCGTGTCCAGAGCACTTACCCCATCTATGACGGGCAGCGCTTCACCTGGGCGACAGATGGCAGGCATCACGGGCGGCTTCCCCTGCTTTCCTCTGCTGGCATCACGGCGGCTTCTGTCTCCTCCCTCCTCCTCGGTGGCCAATCGGAATGCTTCTCCTTTCCGCCAATCAGGAAATGGGTCTCAGACCCACTTCCTGATTGGCCGGAAGACGAATCAGTGTGAAAATAGTGAATATTCATTTGCTATTTTCACACAACTGGGTGGGCTTGGCTTGCAGTGCTCTGCGCCCTGAGCCCACCCTATTTTGAAGCCTATTAGAGCCCCTGGCTCTAATCACATGTTTCCAAAAAACACCCCCCCACTGGAATTCATGCACCCGGCTTCCTGCATGGATAGGGGGTGGCACCCGTGCACCCTTAATGGATGGGTCGCCACTGGGAGACTTTACACACACTGCCAGCTGCTAGGCATATACGTCAACAAGCTGAATGTTGGCTCTCAGGGCAAAGCAATTTGTACATCCCTGGTACATTTGTCTATGCCCCAACTCTGTGCACCCCGCACCTTTTTTCCTCAGCTTTGCTCTGCCAGCTGCAGGCCCAGGAACCCAATGGCAGGTGCTGTCAGGTAGAGGGGAAGGAGAACAGTAAACGTCCATTTTCTGATCTCCCCTACCTAGTAAGAACCCAGAAGCTGCATGCATTAAATTACTTACGGGTTGGATTTCACTTCCCTTGGCCAGGAAAGGAAGATACCTGCTCTCCATTTGCTTCAACAGAGGCCAGGTAAGACATCAGGGGTCTAACAGAACCTGTCACAAAAAACGTGGTCCCCTATCTGATAACAATAAAGTTTTAATTTAAAAAAGTGTAAAGAAATAAAGTTACACCCAAGCACTTAAAATTCTCCCCCCTAAAAAATTGAGCTTTCCTCATTCCCATGTACACTTATGAAGGTAAGCACACATCAGAGACACCTATGTATGGAAACGATTGTGCTACATATGTTACATACTGTCATGCAAACTGGAGTGGGAGAAATTCATCTACGGCCATTATTCATGGTTGACGCTAAACAGATAACCTGTAGGGCAGTGTTTCTTAACCTTTTTATTAGTCAAGACACCCTTTAAATGTATGCACAATCTTGAGGCACCCCATTCTAAAATATAAAAACTAAGCTAATAGTTTTACAGATCTCAGCATCATTCACATACATAGGACACCCAACATTGGAGGTGATTTATTTTTCCACTGCCTGAGTCTGCCCATCTGAAAGAGGCTTAATGTGACCCCATTACTGATAGAAAGGGGCAAACAAGAACATCACTAGGTGCCCGATGTCCTTATTAACCTTTGATATCTTCGGTTGTTAGAATACCATTAGCTGGTCTCCACGATGCCCAAGGTTGTAATGCTGTTTAACAAAAAGGCACACTTGATTCACCTACTTGCTTGTTGACACTTTTTTGGTAATTTTATTTAATTGTATGGCATTTTGACAAGTTATCCTAAAAGAACCAAGAATGTGTCCCAGGGTGCCTTGGCACCTTGGTTGAAAAAAGCAGCTGTAGGGTAATGAAGTTCCAAAGTTTGTCACTATTTCATTGATGTGCAGTTTTAAGGCTTGACATGTTGGGTATTTTCTCAGCATAACCTCATATTTTGAATTTTAACAAAAAAATGGTAATATATTGTGTTTTTGTGCCCTAAAATTAACTTTAGTGTATTTTCTACTGAAAATTTGTACTTGATAATGAACCATTGTTCAAATATTGTGTGACTTAAAAAAATAGAACTATCACTATCTTATTCTCCAGATCTCTGCTTTCAGAACAAATATACTGTCCTGGAGTTTTAAATAATCTTCAGGTCCAAAATAATTGTTTAATCATGTGTGCCAACTTTTTTTTTGCAACAGGGTTAGGTAAGTTTCTCACCAAACAATTAATCCCCTACTGCATGGGGTGCATAAATTTGGCTTGTATCCCAAACCTCTTAGAAAAGTAGTGAGCAAATGACACACGGGGAAAAGGGATTACTGGATGCATTCCATGCACCAGTGGCGCTCTGGATGTTCTAGATTGCCATACTGCAAATAAACAATATTCAAGATTTTTGAAAAAAGATTTAAAAAGTAAAGCTGCTGTAGATTGAAATAGAAAGTATTTTAAATTTGTGTTTTATATATATATATATATATATATATATATATATATATATATATATATATATATATATATATATTAGGGCTGGGAATATTAAAGATTAATTCCTCGATTAATCGTTATTTTTTTTGATTGATCAAAATTGTTTTGACCGGTACTCACCTCTCCACCGGCTTCCGGGTCTTTAGGAGTTCCATCAGGGATACGGTGACGTCACGGACATTGACGAATCGACGTCACCGGAATCCTCCCCACTTTCCCAAGTGCCTCCGTCTGCTAATGAAGGGAAGGGGGGAGGAGTCCGGTGACATTGATGTCAGTGAAATCATAAATTGAGGAAGACAGATCTTAATGATTTGATTGATCTCACTGGTCAAAGTATTCAGATAAACATCTATGTAAATCCTGGACTTGGCTATGAAAATCAACATATCTCAGGGCTTTCCTGGCTGTAAATCAGTTTGATGATGAACTGACATTGATTGGTTATCCAGCAATCAAGAAACATTTATGATGAGGGCACTTTTTTTCCAAAGAGCTGACACTTTGCTGTTTCAGCAGGTGATGGATGTCTCTGGCTCTCTATCGGTCCCCCTGATGCACAATGGTGCTATTTAAATAGACTGTAGGGTGACGCCATAGCCGCACCCTGCTGAGGAAGTTCTGATTGAACGTAACGTGTACGTGAGAGGAGCTACGCATGACGTCACGAACACGAAAATTTTAATCAGTAACAACCCTAATATATGTATATATATATATAATTTTGTAAAATGGGATTAAACAACAAAACAAAAAACAAAAAAGAAAGAATAGAAAAAAGATAGATAGATAGATAGATAGATAGATAGATAGATAGATAGATAGATAGATAGATAGATAGATAGATAGATAGATAGATAGATAGATAGATGTAAACTATTTCATTGGGAGCCTCGTAACCACTCCTTTGAATAATTCTGTTTGACTCCAGCAGCTTGAGTTGTTTAATCTACACCTCAGAATTCACTTTAATCTAAAATTTGAAATGTTATCTGGAAATAATGTGTTACTATGTTTTACTCTGGGTGAATTTGAAGAAACACTTTAGTGGGTACTGTTGAGATTCATATATAATCTAATGATATTCATTTGCTCAGAAATTTCAGTGCACATTTTCATCCCTTTGGTACGCATGACTGAAAAATACTTCTGACAAGTTTAAAATGATTTGGTCAGTACTGATTAAGAGCTGCATGTGTGAGGCTGTAAGAAGTCATGTTTCAACACACTAGAGTCCTAAGCCTCAAATGCAATTTACCCATGTAACAATGTTACTTATTATGTTTTTATTGAATCTTACTTATTTAGGCCAGAGTTTGGTGTATCTGTTTTGTGTAGAGAATTTCCCTGCCAGTAGTATAGTTAAGGAAAATAATTGAAAAGTTCAAAAACAGTTCCATTGGTTATTGAGACATACTGAGGGTTTTAATATAGACACAAACTACAGGAGCATTTCTATGGTTTATTCTGGTAGTGCTCAAATTTCTGCCATTGCACAATGATTCCTATGATCTTTGCATATGTGCTGTTTAGCCCCCATAAAGCTCAATGTTTATGGATATATGAACATCTGGGAGACCATGACAAAAGACCTTGGATCATGGCCACCCTACACAGTAGTGTAGATTTACTAAAGCTGGTGTACACAGAATCTGGTGCAGCTGTGTGTGGTAGCCAATCAGCTTCTAAATACAGCTTGTTAAATTAAACTTTGGCAATAAAACCTGGAAGCTGATTGGTTTCTATGCAGAGCTGCACCAGATTTTGCATGCTCCAGTTTTAGGTTGTTTTATGGTGTACCTAAAGAAACTAGTTCTACTATTCGAAACCATTATTGTGTTGCCGGCATCCCAAATTCCAAAAAAACAAACAAACACCCACACAGATGCATGGGACTTTAAAGTCAACTTCTACGCCAAATAAAACATACGTTTATTCATTATATATTAAAATGGATACATAAAACTACATGGCTCATTTTTCATGTATTTTACATAGAATACATATATGAAACCATAATGTCTCCACTGCATCCCAACGCGTTTCAGGATGAAAACAATCCTTTTTTCAGGAGTATGATGGAGAAGATTCAAAATGTCTTAGGCTTAATATAGAGTAAACAAATTAGCATACAGCCATGTGTAAAAGGACTAGATTTGCTTCTGCCCAAATGGAAGGGCCTCCCTCTCAGGGGGTCCCAGCTGGCCCCATGCAGGTCCCCTCTGAAACACCTCCTCATGCTATGTCACCAACAATTGATAAATCATTGGTTGCAAAAGGCCTCTTGTTTCATGGGAGTGGGGGGCGGGGGGGGGGGGAATGATGGGAAGCAGCTTTAAGATCTTTCCTCGTGTTCAGATAGGACTTGACTCCAGGGCCATCCATACAAACTGCCTCTGGTGCACCTAAAACCAAAACTTGTCTTTATCTTGGCTAGAGTAGGGAATGTTTAAAGAATATGATACCCCACCATTTCACATTCCTAATATGTATCTATTGTACCATGAACTTGCATCAAAAGTACCCTGTTATCTTTGTGTTGCTTCCTTTGTGTGAAATACCTGGTGTTTCTGACAGTTCCTCTGCTTTCCTAATAAAAAAATGACCCCCCCACTAGGCATGAGAGTACAGCATGGTGAGTTTTCTGAACTCAGCCTGCTCTCCTCCGAATATTAGACTTGTGCTGACAGCCCCCCCTTCACAGTCATTCAGCAGGAAGAGCAGTTTACTGCTGTCTCCCCCCCCCCCCCCCCAACTCTCTGAGCTCCTTATGCAGCAGAGTACAGAGGATGTGTAGACAAGTGACCACATAACCTCTGTAAAAAAAATGATTTAGAATTTTTTTATATGTATAGACAAATGCTTTTTCATTTCTATTTCACATATACTTTTCAAGGCCTGTATTTATGGGCATTTGTTTGCTTCAAGCAGGTTTTGCATTCCACTACAAGTCTATGGAAATGCATAACCCTGAAGTGCAAGGTAAAATGCAACTATCAATGTGTTCTGACTATTCTCAGAAGTGTTATAAACTGATATCTAACTGATACCATCAACACAAGCCCAACGCATATATATATATATATATATATATATATATATATATATATATATATATATATATATGCAATATATACCAAAAAAGGTGGGCTGTACATCTCGTCCTGTGCACTGAGTATTGAGTATTGGGGAATAGACACGTTCTAATCTACCACTACTATACCATTCCAATGAATCACCCCAATCAAACATTTCTTACCCAATAGTTACTTTCTTTATTTGCAAATAAACTATTGAACAAGAAACTTTTGCTCAAACTGCAAGAAACTGTCATTTTTATTTTAAGCTGAATGGGTTATTTTACATCTACTTTTAATGATAGAAAGACTCTTTTATGTACTGTAGGAGTAAAAAACAGAATTGCCAAATGTATATTGTGTGCCAAGGACCACGTATGTATTGTGTGGATTAGATTTGCCTAAATATAGTGGCAGTTTCCTATTTATACTTCCTGCCATCCTAACCCAACTGCCTTGTGCTAAAAAAAAAAAAAAAAATATGTGGCTTCAGATGCACAGGATATACAGTAAAACCTTGGATTGCGAGTAACTTGGTCTGCGAGTGTTTTACAAGACAAGCTAATATTTATAAATTTTAAATTAATAAACTAGCAAGGTCTTGCAATACAAATAAGGTCCCGTACCATTTTAGTCAATGAGAGCTGTCTTAATTTGCACTACTGAAGTCGCTCCAACTTTAGAAAAGTTACTTGTACTACTGCAAGGCGACTTCTGTCCGACTTGTGCCCATAGACTTTAAGTAGGGTTTGTGAAGAAAAAAAAACAAAATGCTTATGTTAAAGAAAGCTCATAGGAGCTCAAACAAGCTCGAAGAAGCTCAATAAAAACTTTCACAAGAGCACAAAAAAGCACACGCTTCTTAAAGCTGAAATAAAAGCTCAAATGCCTGTCAAAGCAGCTTTTTTTGAGCTGCATTGTGCATGAGCCCTAAGTCGGATCCTCATCTTAATTGATTTGGATCCGACATTACAGAAAGATTACCCAGGCACAAGTTGCCTTGAAGTCACATTGCTATAATCTTTTTATATGGACTATAGATCGAAGGACTTTTGAATAAATGGTTGTGGAATGAATCATTTGAGTTTCCATTATTTCTTATGGGGAAATTCGGTTTGATATACAAGTGCTTTGGATTACAAGCACGGTTCTGGAAAAATAATTATGCTCGCAATCCAAGGTTTTACCCTATAGTGCTCTCTTACAAAGTTCTAAAATACCAAAATAACTTTTTCTAGTACTAGAAGTAGTTTTTGTCAACCTGTAGATAAGTCAACCTAAGGCAGGAAAAAACTGTTGTATAGGCTCCCTTAGATGGCATAGAAGGAAATGCAATATATACTGTAACGCAAATATCAGTATATTGCTTCTTGGTAAAAAGGGCTCAAACTGTATGTATTGAGTTTAAGTGCTGTGTATTGCATTCATGTAAATTAGTGGAAATTCTGCTGGATTATCAGTGTCCGTCTTGCTGATTTTCTATTTTTCTGTTTTTTTCTAGGTGAGTAAACTGCTTTTACAAATGTCATTGTTGAATATCTGATGTGAGCAACTGTTGGTGAGTAATGAAACATCTTGCTTTTAATAACTTAGCAGAACATCTTCAAACAATGGACTTTTTTCAAGGTGCATTGATCATTTGTTTGAAAAACATCGCCGGACTTCAGAGAGCCAATCCAATTTTTAGTAATGGCTTTGTATTATCTTGCTGATACTTTTGTCATTTGGTCTTATTTTGTATTACACAGCTGAACTGATTAGTTTTGTTTCCCTTTGAAATGTCACGGCGCTACTTGAGATAAATGAACAAGATGCAGATGATGCTTATTTGAAACTTATTTGGGCTGTTTCATGATGTCCATTTACTAGTCTTTGGAATCTTGCCAAGTAACCATTGTGTCATCATTTTAGATGGTTAAAGAAATGTTGGTGTTACCCAAGATGAATAGAGCAAGATTTATAATTATTAATATAGGGTTTTTATGCAAGGCTTATTTTAGTAAATGCATTTATTATTGTGATGTTTGCCCAAAGCTCATGCAGGATGAAGAGCCACTGGGCATGCAAGTGTGAACAGGGACAATTAGAAAGAATGGGGTTCTGCATGTTGAGTGTAGTTAGGCATAGGGAAAGAAACCGAAAAATCTTGTGCAAGTGGGAAAGGAGCTAAATACTAGCAAGTATTTGTGTAATTGTATTATTTGTACACATCTGTAGGTAATCCACTAGAGCAGGGGTCTCAAACTGGTGGCCCTCCAGCTGTTTCGAAACTCCAAGTCCCATCATGCCTCTGCCTGTGGGAGTCATGCTTGTAACTGTCAGCCTTGCAGTGCCTTATGGGACTTGCAGTTTCGCAACAGCTGGAGGGCCTCCAGTTTGAGACCCCTGCACTAGAGGCTATACCAGCAACTGCAATCATTCAGTCTGTCAGCCTAAAGTGGAACTAAATTCACCTATCCTCCTAGCCGCTGAGGATGGTGCCATCTCGGCCTGTACTTAAATCTTCAGTTGCCATGGTGCTTCACATGTGACCAGCTATGACATAAGTCATTTAAAGGCCCTTGAAGTGTCAAAGAGCTGACATAAGCACATTGGCAACTGTAACCGTTATCACTAGAGGCATGCCATGAATGTATCATACACTGCATACGTGCTAGTAGGCAAAATGCATATGAAAACACTGTAAGAAACAACATTTGTATGTTTGAGTAAAAGCTGTAAGTGTAACTAAAGGGAGTAAGGGAGGAGTAAACCCCTGAAAGATTTTTTTCTTCCATCTGTGTCCCATTGTGGAGATATCCCTTCACTTACTGTCCCATAGCCAAGAAAAAAATATGGGGGAGGAAATCCCTTCAAAGTGAGGGATTCCCGGGGGGGGTGACTGGGGGTTACCAGAATTTGTGTCTTCATTTGAAGATTTTCTCCCTATTGCAGTTCTGTTTTCGTTTTTTTTTCCACTTTTGGTGATAATGGTACATAGGACAAATAGAGAGGGTGAACCTCCCTTATGAGCAATAAAAACTGATAGGTGTTCTAATCCCTCTCCACTCTTTCCAAAACTAAGAAAATAATGTTTTGCCTTTAAATACACTTAAATAACATTTATTGAACATTTGTAACTTGAAGTTAATATAAAGACTCCATTTGTGTATTAAATTAACAAACATGTTATACACATCTGCTCTGTGCAATGGTTTTGTACAGAGTAGCCCCGATCCTCCTCTTCTCAGGTCCCTCGCTGGCGCTCCTGATTCCTCCCCGCTACCGAGTGCCAGCTATGGGGCCACTCGTGCGTGAATGCTCCCAAGCCCTCCTCTGTGTGACCATTGACACACATAGCAGGTTCCGGCCTTGCGCACCCTCCCTCCTCACTGGCTGTGATTGGCAGCAACAGAAGCCAAGGGCTCCCACTGCTCTGTCTGAGTCCAATGAGGAGGGAGAGAGCCGAGAGAGCCTCTGCTCTCCTGCACATCACTGGATTGAGATCAGGCTCTGGTAAGTATAAGGGGGTGGGGGATGCATGGAGAATATCTTTTGCCTTAAAGCAGAGAATGCATTAAGGTAAAAAAAAAAAAAAAACAGTTCCGGACCACCCACCACACATTTATTGTGGCAGGGCAGCCCAGTGGTACGAAACAACATACCTATATGTTGTTTTCACTTCTTGGTTGGGGACCCGGCACGTGCTGCCAGTGACCTACCCCCACTGTGTTTGTACACACAGCGGGAGCAAATTAGTGGGTTACTATGGCCGCCAGCCACCTGCGATCATTCAGGGGAATGACAGAACAGCGGTCTGCCTATGTAAACAAGGCAGACTGTCATTCTGTCACAGGGGAGGAGAGAGATCTGTGATTCCTACTAATCAGGAACACCGACCTCTCTCTTCGTCTAGTGTCAGCATCCCCCACACAGTTAGAAAGCACACATAGGGAACACATTTAACACTTTGATTGCTCCTGATGTCACCCCTCCCTTGCCAGTGTCAATTATACAGTGTCAGTGCATTTTTTAGTACTGATCGTTGTATTGGTGTCACTGGTCCCCAAAAAGTGTCACTTAGTGTCCAATTTGTTCGCCACCATTACCAGTAAAAAAAAAAATAAAACTAAATAAAAAGTCCCTAAATCTACCCCATAGTTTGTAGTCACAATAACTTTTGCACAAACCAATCAATATATACGCTAATTGGGATTTTTTTTTTTTTGACCAAAAATATGTAGCAGAATACAAATTGGCCTAAATTGATGAAGAAATTAGTTTTTTTTTACATATTTTTATTGGGTATGTTTTATAGCAGAAAGTAAAAAATATTGCTTTTTATTTAAAATTGTTGCTCTTTTTTTGTTTATAGCGCAAAAATAAAAGCCCCAGAGGTGATCAAATACCACCAAAAGAAAGCTCTATTTGTGGGAAAAAAAGGAAGTCAATTTTGTTTGGATAGAATGTCGCACGACCGTGCAATTGGCAGTTAAAGTAACGCAGTGCTGTATCGCAAAAATGGCCTGGTCATTGAGGGGGTAAATCCTGCTGGGACTGAAGTGGTTAAAAGTACTTTGAATTTTTTTTTTTTTGTGAAACAGTTGGTGGGTTTAGGTCCACTTTAGGAGCAATTGAAGTACAATATCAGCCACATAGGGAGTGCTTGTTTTCCATCCACTGACTCATGTATCAGAGTATATGCTTAGCAACCTTGCCTGAAATAGAATTCCACCAGCCCAAATCTTTATTTATGTTGTTTGTATGCTTAGTTATAAATGGGGTGGGGAAGGGTTAGAACTGCTGTCAGGTTTTAATTCATGCCTGTATCCTGCGGGGTATATTTCCTCTGACTTCCAGACCTGGATGAAATTTGGTCATTGAAACAGGAACAGAAGAGACATTTCTCAAACAGGACGCAGTCAAGAATAAAAACACTTTTGTTTAACAGAGTGAAGTGAAGATTGCACCTTCTCTTTTGGGAGACTCAGTAAATAATATAAGCAAGACCGAGTATTTAACTGCCTCCAAAAAGTTTTGTCTTTAGTTTAAAGTGGTTCTAAAGTCAAGACATTTTATCCTGCATTAAGGTAAAAAATGTCCCAGATGCAGAATTGCTACAGGACACTATACAAATGTACAGCACCTCATAGCTACCGTATAACCCGCAGATTAAAAACATTTAAACACATTAAAAAAAAAAAAAAAAAAAAAGAATATCAGTACACCCGTTCCTATATATTATTATCTTTCAAAAAACTCAAATAAAGCCCTGGATGACATTAACCCAGGTCAGTAAACCATAACCATAAACCTTCAGCTCTGCTGAACACCCCTTTTCCCCTGGAAGGTGAAAAGCAGCATAAAACAAGGTGTCTAAAGCCATGTTTTACTAACACATTTAGGCATGTCAAGCATTTGGGTGTTCATTCATTCCATTGGCTAGAGTATACTTTTTTCTGGCCATTGAATTGATTGAATGCTCAAGTGCTAAACGTGCCTAGTGTCAGATGGTTTTTCTGCTGAAACTTTCCTCATCTGAGCGCAAAAGTGATGTTTTGCTTTTCTGCCTCTAAACGCCTATAAACGTCTATGTATGCATGGACACATAGGCTGACTCGGAGGGCGTTTAGAGGCAGAATATTTTTTTTTTTTAAAATCATGTCCCGTGTGCATGAGGCTTTGTATATATGAAGGGCTTGATTTACTTAAAGTGTTATTAAACCCAGGACCCTGCATTCACTAAATCCGGTCTCCCACAGTACACAGAACATGGACATGCAATTATTTTAGTAAATATAAACTGCTAAATACCTTTTCTCATCAGCAGTTAGAGCAGTCCTGTGACTTCTATCAGTGTCTGGTTAAAACTTGTAGGAGGAGTTTTCATTCTCTTCTGATTGTCCTGTGAGGATGCAGGAACCCCGACCCTCTGTCTGGACAGTGCTGATTAGCCATGTGCTGATCACATGCACTCTCCCAAGAAAAAAATTCTCTAGCAATACATAACAAACTGAGCATGTGCGGCTTGCCCCCAAGACACTGTTCTATCAGCAGATAGATTGGGGACTTTGGAAGAAGGGGAAGATCAGAGAAGACAGGATCAAAAAGCCTCTTTACACAATGCAGAGTATTAACCCCTTAGGTTCCACAGTTAGTGTAACAAGCATTCTTTACTGCATATACAGACTGATTTTACTGCTGTGGGTTTAGTGACACTTTAAGGCAGATTGTGCAATTTGCAAGTGCAGTTACTCCAGAGTTTAGTAAATTAAAAAGAAGCTCTACTGATTTCCATCATCCAATCATGTGCAAGCAAAAATGCATGTTTTTTTCCCGCATAGGTTGGGTATTCTTTGCAAAGTGAAGCTTCACCTCATTTACTAAGCTCTGGAGCACCTGCACTTGCAAAGTGCACATTCTATTTGCCTTTAGGAAAATCAACCCTAAAGTGTGTATTGTAATTCACCAAATAAAAACATACACAATAATGAATAAAGCGTTGTATACCTTACAAAGCATAATGACCAATAACACTTTAAATATGATTGTTTAATTTTTTCGTGCTACTGTGTTTGTCATTTTAATTGCTAGTTGTAGAGTCAATACAACCAAACATAATGCTGAGCTTTCTTCACCATAGTTCCCCAATCTGCCACCATCTATCTTGGACTGGTACCCCTCATTATTCATCTTGGGTTCTCCATAATATAGAATATTAAAACATTCAATATGAGGAGTGGAATTCCCTTGTATTCGGATTTTAGGCATAGAGATCTGATTACTGGAGTTCATGAGACAAAAGAAACTATTGTGCTTTCTCTCCAAAGTTTTGAAAGGAGTGATGCTTTAAAGTTTGATTTCATCATGGTGTTTGATTTTCTTTCTTCTTTTTTTTTTTTTTTTTTTGCTTAAAAACTTTTCCTGCAAATGTTCAGGATAACTTTTGCTGTGTGATGTATTATTGCCAAGTTATTCCCAGCTAAAGCCAGTGGTTACATTTCTGGCTTGCTGGTGATTTTCTTTAATCAATAACACAGTGGATAATCATATTTTCTCTTTAGAACAGAAGTTTATATTCCATAAATGCGTCTGCCTGCTTGCTGTTTGATGATTTTCGCTTCATTTCCACAAAATTCTGTTCCTGTTTGCTAAGTGGTAGCAGGCTGTGTCAAATAGAAATGCCAACAAATGATAATGGTTAATATTTAATGGCTACAATGACTTCAAGGTTGAAAAAGAGACACATGAAAGCAAAACTCTTGTGATGACAAAGTGATTTATTGCACAGACAGAAATTTTGTGCAAGGTGACTTTACTGGGCTGCATGTAATCTTGTATCAAATCTCATTGGGTGGGTGTCTTAAATCAGTTACGTGCATATTTATTGAATTAGAGGTGGTCTTGCAGACTTGTAAGGTCGCAACAGCTCTAGCAAAATAAATAGAAACCGTACGATGCCGCTAATGTGATTGTTATCAACATCTTGTTATTTTTATCAGATGTTTTTCATGATTACTAATAACATATTTCCTTGTAGATGGATAGACAGATAGAGGGATAGACAGCATGCTGCATCTTAGACAGATGGAATGTAGATAGATAGATAGATAGATAGATAGATAGATAGATAGATAGATAGATAGATAGATAGATAGATAGATAGATAGATAGATAGATAGATAGATAGATAGATAGATAGATAGATAGATAGATAGATAGATAGATAGATAGGTCTTTGTTACACATCAGGGGATGAGTTGACACATGATGCAGATTTTTTTTTTTATTTTACTTTAGAAGTGTAACCTCTTTTTATTAGAAAGGGAACTTTTTTTTTAATTACCAAAAAGGTATATATGGAAAAAACAAAAAAAAACAAAAAAAAAACATAACACACATTTGAAACTTGTAGCTCTTCCGGTATTAATTCCCTGCATATTATTGATTGCAGTGTTCAGCTATCTTTGGTGAAATGTTATAAAGGTTTAAAGTTCCTATTTCTATGCTTGCTTTTGAAGCGGATGAGTCATTCAGGAAGATGCAAATTAGGCACCTATTTATACATAGTATGTCAGCGGAATCCATTATTTCACTACAAGGGTATTGTCTCAATGTGACTCTAGTGGGTTAAATGGGCACTGCATTCCAAAAATAACATACTGTCTCTATACCTGTCTACAAGGACACTTATTATACAGAAAGCACTTAGACTGTCCTTTCTGATTCCCCAGTTTGGATGAAAACAGTTTAAAAATGCTGATTGGCCTTTGCATTTGTTTCTCATTAGTTTGTACATATCAGGAGACAATTTTATATATATATATATATATATATATATATATTTATATATACAGTAGAACCTTGGATTGCGAGCATAATTCTTTCCAGAAACATGCTTGTAATCCAAAGCACTTGTATATCAAAGCAAATTTCCCCATAAGATATAATGTAAACTCAAGTGATTCATTCCACAACCATTTATTCATAGGTCCTTCCATTTATAGTTCTTATAAAAAAGATTATAGCAATGTGACCAATGTGACAAGGGGATTAGAAGCTAAATCCATCAGGAGCTACAGAGTATAAAAGAGAAGAGAGACACCTCTAAGTGTAGCAATATGGTTACATTTAATGAAGGTACAACATTTAGCTACTTACATGGTTGATTATTAAAAGAGACACATCTAAGTATGCAGGCATCTGGGGTAAAGCTGTCCACATAGACCATCCTTCGCACCATCAGCTCCTACCGCTGTCAGTCTGCAATCGTGCCCGGGAAGACTACCCTGCAGTAGAGCGATCTGAAAGCGAGGCTTGAACCGCTCGTGGAGAGCAGAGTGGAAGGGATGACCTCGGTGGTGGTGAGGAGGATGGTCTATGTGGACAGCTTTACCCCGGATGCCTGCATACTTAGATGTGCCTGTTTTAATCGTCAACCATGTGAGTTGCTAAAAGTTGTACCTTCATTAAATATAACCATATTGCTACACTTAGAGGCACCTCTCTTCTTTTTTATACTGAGTTGTGACATGACCCTACTTGTATATCAAGACATTGCTTGAAAATCAAGTCAACATTTATTAAAAAAATGGTTCTTGTCTTGCAAAATGCTCTCCACCAAGTTACTCTCAAACCAAGGTTTTACTTTATATATTTCAGTATATGTTGTGTTTATGCTGTAAATGGACAGGCTCAACTGGTAGTGGCAGAGGTAACCATGCACAAGTTTCCAAGCAGGTTTGCCCTGACCTTTTTTTGGCAAAACAATAAACTACCACAATACAGCACAGTACAGCAAGTCCATAAAATTAAAAACTGCCTTGCAGAATTCCCTAAGCAAACAGCACATCTACCTTTTTTAGCACGGTGCCAGTAATCATTCCTTACTCAACAGCAGGCTCTCACATTGCATCGAGAATGAGAGAGAGAGCCATAAACACCACCTACATTTGACTGGACAGAACAGCCTGTTCAGCTGCAGTCCCAACACATAGACAAGAACTTTTGTCCCAAGTCCTATGACTTCAGTTCATACCATTGCACTGCACTTTTTCCCCACCACAGCTTGTTGTGACACACTACACTGCATTGCAATGTGCTGTGTTGCATAAGGATGGATGCAATGTCAGTTTGTGGAAAATGTAATTAAAAAGTAAACAGTGTGATGTATCATTATGTTCTCCATGAGTATACAAAAAAGATTTATTGGAAGAATTAACGGTATTAAAATAAGGATGCACCTTGGATTTAAAAGTCAGAGTTGCCTCCCCATCTTCTGTAGCAAAAAAAAAAAAAGCGCAGTGTGGTTTAACTCCCAGTGTACCCTCACCCCTTAAAATGCCATGCAGTGCTGAACCTGGTTGTAGAGAACAATGCCATTTGCTCTGAACTAATAACAGAGGCTGCCATTAGGTTCTGGCTGGGCCTGGCCCATGCGCAGATTCGCATCACCAGACATATGTACTTTTACATTAGTGCTGTGGAAGGGATGTGCAAAAATATATTTATGATTTACATAATTTCCTCTAAAATTGTCCTTTAAAGCGGGGTTCCACCCAAATTTTGAACAATATCTGTATGTATTCTCTTCCTTGCCTAGATGCTGACATGCCGTTTAAAAAAATTTAAATCGCCGTAATTACCTTTTATTTTTCTATTCTTCTTTGCACTTCCTGGTTCTCCTCCCGTGGGAGTAGGCGTGTTTCTAACCTCTCCCAGACTCCTGGGAGCTAGTCTCAGGCTTCCCAGGATGCCACTGAGCATGTGCGGGAACGAGCAGTGAATGCTGGGAGCACAGCCTTCACCACATCCAGGAAATAAATGCTTGTGGGCTTCAAATGCCCACAATGAAGATGGAAACTGCCTGCAGTGAATAATATAAGTTATTCTTTCCGACTAAATCTGACACAGGCGGACATATTACACACAATATGTGAGTATGTAATGCTGAGAAGAAAAGTTTGTGAATGAACTAAAAAAAAAAAAAAAACGATAGATAGGTGGACCCCCGCTTTAATAATGTTTCACATTGCATGTTGAAATCTCTAACCGAAACATTCATCAAACATGAACTTAAAGAGTTAATATGAAAGTGGTGACTTTGGCTTTCACTATAAGGTTCTACTGATGTACTCATAAATTACATTTTTGTAAGTGATAAGCTGTCTGAATAGATTTGTTCATGGCAAACCTGCTTTCAACTCTCCCCCTAACTAGCATACAGGAAAAGGACAATTAAGGTTCAGGGGGTCATTTCATTAGGGCATAAATATCCTAATTCTGAATGCATTTCCACCATTTTAACTGTTGGGAGGTTTACAAGAAGAATAGTTATGAAAAAAGTTTTAAGTTAATAATATGCACTTATATACTGTAAGCCATACACAATGGCACATTTTGTTTACCTTGTGACCTGATCTCTCTATTTTTATAGTCTTTTTTTTTGCCAGCAGACACAAAACTGTTGCAGATGATACTCTGATGATTTTTCTGCTGCTGAAAAGGAAACATTCATGGTTAGTCCCAGTTGCTCCAGCTGCCTTAGGCAAACAGTAGAATGATCCTCTTTTCAATACTAACACAAATACAAAAACAATGAGCGGATTAGGTAGGACATGAAGTCTAACTAGAGAACTTTCTTGCCTTCGGCTTCCACTTTTTAAATTGAGACATGGGACATACAAGTCGTGGAGTCTACAAAATCCATAAAGTTCTTGTTCACGATGTCAAATGTTGTGTAAATTATTCTCTCTGTTCCAGTTGATCCAAGTGAATATGGTCTGAATTGTCATACATATAAGTAAAGTTTTTAGATTTGACTCTGTTATCATTGTTCCCAGTGGAAAAAGTAAAAATAAAAAAATGTACTATACTATATGCAAGTCTTGCTATGCTATGTAACCGATAAAATGGAACGTTTTTACATCTAAATTGCCTTTTAAAGTGAATCTGTGCTCCAATATTGCACATTAAATATTTATATATCCTGAACAAGCAGTGAAAGCACTTTAAAACTTGCCCTCATTCATCTCTGTATCTATAGACATTGAGGATAAATTCATTTTCAAAATTTACAACAGAGGCACTGATATTTCAGCTTTTTTCTATGAGAAATCTTGGTGGCCCTCCAACCCTTTAATGTAAATAAACAGCAGGTGTTTCTGAACTGTTAGATACTGAAACCAGACTTTAGAGTTCTTGATCTTTGAGGATCTTACAGAATAAATAACTTATAATCGCATATAGAGAGATCAGTTGTGGCCTGTTTAAAAGCTTTTTTTGCTGCGTCTTAAGGCTATGCAAAAAGTTTACAGTCCATAGACTGGACACAGGTCCAGTTTTAAGAGTAACTCCAGGCATTGAGTAAAATCACAGTGAGCTGTTAACATTATCAAATACATTTGAAAAGTATGAGATGCTGCTCTACCGACCCAGTGTTTGAAAGTGAGTGAATGTCCTCAGCCAGCACTCCATGACTAAGCCCCATTGGGCGGGGTGTAACGCTTCAGGGGGCATGACTGGTGGAGTAGCACTGGCTGAGGCCTCTCATTTACTTTCAAACACCGGGTCTGTAGAGCAGCATCTCATGCTTTTCATATGCGCACGTCTGAATCAGTGGAATTGGAAGCCTGCTCGCTCCTTCTCAGTTTTGAGGGCAGTGTTATGTCTCTTGGGCTTCAGGCGGCGCTACATGCTTTCTGTGATCATATACATTTGTAGCACTACCCCCGTAGGGGTCACTGAGTATAGAGTTCCCTGGGGCCTCCCTATGATTATCCTGCAACCAGATGCTTGGGTATTTCCACACGACCAGGTGCACACTTATCTACTCGTTATCCAATGACCAGTCTAGGGGACTTGTTTTTTTGTATTTATTGGTAGAACTTGGATAGGAGAAGGGATTAGTGAGATACTCCAACTTTTATCTATACACGGAAGAGGACAACTCTCACTTGGCCTCACTTGATTGAACTGAATAGCAGATCCTCTGCTGAACCATACAACATTAATATTGAAGAAAAATTCCTTTACTTGCGCTGGCAGCAGACTTAATGAACTCTAATTCTTCAGGATACTAACCAGTATCACCTTTAGATTTAGGTCTGTACTCACAGTTGCCAGTAATAGATCCTTCTAGGTATGTCTCCCTCTCAGTCAGCTCTACAGGACATCTGGGTTGCAGCTTCTGCACCACTGGCCCTCAGGTATACCACCTGAGGCCATCTGGCAGCCTATACAGAGGAGGGGCAGCAGCCCCCCTTCCCCCGGGACCCTGCTCTTCCGCTGAAGACCCCATGCAAATGTATTCTCCTGGTATAAATACAGTTATCCAGCATGCTTTCAGACACCTTCCTCTGCCAATAGCTAGGGCTGTATCTGCACCCATGCGCCCATTTTTCAGGTTTCCTCCCACTGTCCAATATGCCCCTTCCTATTGGAGCAGTGTGAAATAGGCAGACAGCATGAGCAGCATCTGATCACACTGAGCAGTCCCTAACAATGGATCACTGCTCCCCGTTAGGCAGCCCCCCTGTTAAGCAGGGAACCCCAAAACTATGCAGTCTCTAGCACCTACATAGGAGGGTGCTACACATTTATTTAATTTCTCAGTGAAATTGTGATTTTTCTGGTTTTGGTGCTTCTGCTCTTACCGGATTTCTGGGTGGGACTGCAGCTCAGTGTGTAGGTATCATCTGGCCTCCTGGCTGACATCATATGGAACTAAGCAGCACTGCACATCAGAGGTGGGCGGTTTTTGAGAGGTTTGTACATGTTGTCCCCTAGTTGCTGGTACTTCTTTTTTAGGAAAAATCATCAAATTATGCAATAATTTAAATAAGTATGTTATATAAATACATATGTAAACCATTGCTAAGGTAGGAAATTGTAATTGTCAAATCCTGAATTTTTAGCTTACGTTTTTTGCTATGGTTGACCAATTTAAATATACTGTGGTACAAGTACTGTGAAGCCATGTTGTGACATACGGTATGGGTTTCTCTTTTTTCTGTACATTTCATTAACATATAAATGATATATTATTTTAGGGTTGCAAACAAGAATTTGCATGTTGAAAACATTTGTGTCCTGTTTATCTTTCTCACAACTAATTTTCAGCTACTAATGTATTGCACTGGAGTCTTTTATCATCTTTTTTTAAATCAACTTTTTAAGTCAACTTTGTTTCCCATTTTTTTAAACTTTTTTTTTGTTTTTGCTGTATTTGTTTAACTTTACCCACAGTTTACTGTTTGACAGACTTGACTATGCATATGGGTTACCCTATTTTTTAAAACTGATGCATACAGAATCTGGTGCAGCTGTGCATAGAACCAATCAGCTTCGAACTTCAGCTTGTTCAGTTAATCTTTGACAATAAAACCTGGAAGCTGATTGATTACTATGCACATCTGCACCAGATTCTGTGTGCACCAGTTTTAGTAAATCACCCTGTATGTGTACATAAAATGGGTCCTGTTAATGTCAGCCATTTATGGTGCAATTCCAGTAACAGAACTGCCTTTACCATAAGGTCTAAATCTAATTCCATAATTAGGGCTGGACTGGGGCAAAAATTTGGCCATTGACTTCATCCAGACCGGCCCACTTTCATTTTGAGTGTCCCCAACAGCATCCCCCTTACATCAGAGTGTCCTCATCAGCGTCCTCTTACATCAGAGTGTCCCTATCAGCACCCCCTTATATCAGAGTGTCCCCTTCAGCATCCCCCTTATATAAGAGTGTCCCCTTCAGCATCCCCCTTATATCAGAGTGTCCCCATCAGCACCCCCTTAAATCAGAGTGTCCCCTTCAGTGTCCCCCTTACATCAGAGTGTCCCCATTAGCACCCCCTTACATCAAAGTGTCCCCATCAGCACCCCCTTATATCAGTGTCCCCATCAGCACCCCCCTTACATCAGAGTGTCCCCAACAGCGTCCTCTTACATCAGAGTGTCCCTATCAGCACCCTCTTTCATCAGAGTGTCCACATCAGAGCGTCTCCTTCAGTATCCCCGTTACATCAGAGTGTCCCCATCAGCACCCCCTTACATCAGAGTGTCCCCTTCAGCATCCCCCTTATATCAGAGTGTCCCCATCAGCACCCCCTTAAATCAGAGTGTCCCCTTCAGTATCCCCCTTACATCAGAGTGTCCCCATCAGCACCCCTTACATCAGAGTGTCCCCATCAGCACTCCCTTACATCAGAGTGTCCCCATCAGCACCCCCTTACATCAGAGTGTCCCCTTCAGTGTCCCCCTTCACATCAGAGTGTCCCCATCAGCACCCCCTTTACATCAGTGTCCCCATCAGCACCCTCTTATATCAGAGTGTCACCATCAGCACCCCCTTATATCAGTGTCCCCGTCAGCACTCCCTTACATCAGTGTCCCCATCAGCACTGTCTTACATCAGAGTGTCCCCTTCAGTGTCCCCTTTCACACCAGAGTGTCTCCATCAGCACCCCCTTATATCAGTGTCCCCATCAGCACCCCCCTTACATCAGTGTCCCCATCAGCACTACCTTACATCAGAGTGTCCCCTTCAGCGTCCCCCTTCACACCAGAGTGTCCCCATCAGCGCCCCTTTATATCAGTGTCCCCGTCAGCACCCCCTTACATCAGAGTGTCCCCTTCGTCCCCCTTCACAACAGAGGGTCCCCATCAGCACCCCCTTTCATCAGAGTGGCTCCATCAGCACCCCCTTATATCAGATTGTCCCTATCAGCACCCCCTTAGGCTGGAGGGAGCAGAAAGCCTAATCCTCACTCCAGCAAGTGTCAGCAGCTGCTCCTTGGTGACAGGAATGAAATCGTGATCATTCCTATCAATAAGGAGTGGCTCCAGGACTGCCCCTGACTGGCCCACTGAGCCATCTCCCAGTAGTCCCGATGGCCAGTACATGCCCATCCATAATGATAAAACATATAACTTCAGAAAATTAAACATAGAGGATAATGAATAAAAAAACAAAAAAAAAACAAGGTTACTTTCCAACTAGCATATAGGAAGGCTAAGAAAGTGGAATTTAACCACGTTAGCCCCGGAAGGATTTACCCCCTTATTTGCGTGGCTGTGCGACGTTGTACCCAAACAAAATTGATGTCCTTTTTTCCCCACAAATAGAGCTTTCTTTTGACGGTATTTGATCACCTCTGCGGTTTTTATTTTTTGCGCTATAAACAAAAAAAAGACTGACAATTTTAAAAATACAATATTTTTTACTTTCTGCTATAATACATATCCAAAAAAATTATAAAAAAACTACTCTATTCGTCAGTTTAGGCCAATATGTATTCTGCTACATATTTTTGGTAAAAAAAAATCCCAATAAGCGTATATTGGTTGGTTTGCTCAAAATAGGGGAAAGGTTTAGGGACTTTTAATTTTTTTATTGTTTTTACTAGTAATGGTGGGAATAAGCGATTTTTAACCGGTTCAATACAGGGCAATTTCACCCCCTTCCTTCCCAGGCCAATTTTTAGTTTTCAGCGCTGTCGCACTTTAAACGTCAATTGCGCGGTCGTGCGACGTGGTACCCCAAAAAAATTGACGTCCTTTTTTCACCACAAATAGAGCTTTTTTTTGGTGGTATTTGATCGCCTCTGCGGTTTTTATTTTTTGCGCTATAAACAAAGGAAGAGCGACAATTTTGAAAAAAACACAATATTTTTTACTTTTTGCTATAATAAATATCCCAATTTTTTTTTTTAAAAACACATTTTTTCCTCAGTTTTGGCCGATACGTATTCTTCTACATATTTTTGGTAAAAAAAAATCGCAATAAGCGTATATTGATTGTTTGCGCAAAAGTTATAGCGTCTACAAAATATGGGATAGATTTATGGCATTTAAAAAAAAAAAAAAAATTTTAATTTTTTTAGCGGCGATCGCAATTTTTTTTGGTGACTGCGACATTATGGCGGACACATCGGACACTTTTGACACATTTTTGGGACCAATCACATTTATACAGCGATCAATGCTATAAAATTGCATTGATTACTGTGTAAATGTGACAGGCAGTGAAGGGGTTAACCACTAGGGGGCGGGGAGGGGTTAATATGTTTCCTAGGGAGTGATTACTAACTGAAGGGGGAGGGTACGCTCAAGGGGAGGAGACCGATCAGTGTTCCTCCGTTCTGGGAACACAGATCGCTCTCCTCAGAGCTGACAGGCTGTGGATCTGTGTGTTTACACACACAGATCCACATGCCGGCCCGGTTAACGGGCAATCGCGGGTGCCCGGCGGACATCGCGGCCGCCGGGCACACGCACCGGGTCCCGAGGAGCGCGGCGGGTGCGCGCGCGCGCTCCCGGCGGCGCGCGCGCGCCCCCTAGACGCCCGGGAATCCCAGGACGTCATATGACGTCCACCCAGGATGGGAGATCCCATCTGTGGACGTCATATGACTATGGGCGGGTAGGGAAGTGGTTAATGGGACTGCAACATTGCGGCGGACAAATCTGACCCCAAGTGAGACTTTTTGGTGACCAGTGACATCAATACAGTGATCAGTGCTATAAAAATGCACTGATCACTGTATAAATGGCACTGGCAGGGAAGGGGTTAACACTAGGGGGCGATTAAAGGGTTAAGGGTTCCCTAGGGAGGTGCTTATAAATGTCAGGGGGACAGACTGACTGGGAGTTGAGAGAGATCACTGTTCCCAATCACTAAGAACAGCTGATCTCTCTCTCCTCCCCTGTCAGAATGGGGATCCGCCTTGTTCACATAGGCAAATCCCCAATCTGCCTCTCTTCACGGCGATCGTGGGTAGCCAGTAGACGTCAAGTTCGCCGGACCTGCAGACGAGCTCCCGTGGCTTGCAGTGTGCATGCGTCCACACTACCATATGCTCAGACGTTGAGTGGGTGGGGGAAGCCATTTCCGCTGGGAGGACACAACGATTATCGCTAGTGGCTATAGCAGCCGCTTGTGATAGTTGGAAACTAACCCGGCAGACAGGTTGTACCCAAGTTGATCGATCGATCAACTTGGTACATTCAGCCTGCCCATTAATGGTTCGAATCTCAGGCGGTTCCTGCTGAATCAGCCGAGATTCGAACCGTATATGGCTGGCCTAATAGAGAAGGTGTGTTACTGGCCAGATTACTAGGTGAAAAAAGAGGGGAAAAAGCCAAAGAAAACAAAACTGATGCAGATTCCACATCTAATGACTGGTAATAAGCTGCAAGATATTACATTTTTGGTTTTGGGTTTAATACCACTTTAAACAAAAGAATTATGTTTGTTCTGTCCTGTGAAGCATGCCCACATATATCTATGCAGGCTTTAATAAAGCAGTGAAAAGTGCAGTACATTGTAGCAACCAATCAGAAACTCTATTGCACTGGCTGCAAAATCTTAATTTTGATTGCAGCCGGTGGGTTATTGAACTTTTACCTCTGTTTTTTTTTTTAATAGGCAATTATGCAAACAGGAGTCTGTGCTATGACTCTTTGTCGCTGCATTTTTAATAAATGGTAAAATTCCTAAAATGAAACAAAATCCTGCTCTTGGCCCAAAACTAATTGACTTTTCACTTGGATTTAGGGTCCCTGTGCGTCTGGGCCACATAGGAGTCAATCAGAGTACTTTGGTTGTGGCTATAGGTCTTCTGTTAATTGATTTCCTAAGGATTCCACTACATTTTCTAATAATTATTATTAATGGTTCATTAGCCGTATTCACTAGTGGTATCCTTTTTATCACAAGTGACTAAATTAGGTTTCCCCTTATGCTTACTGACTGTTTTAACTTTTATTTGCAGCTGTATGAAACAATTTTACGTGCGTGAACCCAGCCAAGACTCCACACTCCAATAATTTCAATACTTAATTTTGCTAAGACAGTTCATTTGTATGCTAATTTGCATTTCTGTAGACAATATATTAGTTACTCTAGTGGCAGCTTTGGTTATATTCCCATCCTCCATTGACATGGTAAAGGATGGTGTGAGCAGATTTTCACATGTTTTTGTTCCCAGTGAACAGATTTCCTGTAGAGTTTTTGGAGTTTATTATTTTGGTCCTGTGGGGTCTGCGATTCGTCTGTGCTTTTCCTAACAACGCTGCTTACTTTGTTTTAGCATGTACTGCACTCTCATTGATCCAGTGAGATTTTGCTGTCAATTATAATTGTGCACACATGGTATTATTGCAATTAAAATTTATAGAGTCAGAGGAGGCTGCTGTAATTATATGAATACTTAAAGGCAAGTTTTATCAGAAAGTCATTTTCATGACATTGTTTAAGAGGAAGATAATAAACTTTACTAGCAACATAATTTTTTGAATTTTTTTTTTGGGGTGGGGGACATTTACAAAATGGGGATCGAGTCATTGATCAATTCCCACTGTTGTGCTACTAACTGTTCATTGTATCATTCTATACATTTATAACATGAATTCATTATTTGGATTTACTCATGCGTTATCCCGATTGAACAACATTCATATTTGTTGCATTTGCTGCACATTTGCTATACTGCAAATGAAAGATAATTTGTTTGCAAATATTTACCCTCGTGAGCGTGGTGCAATCCAAACACACAAATGTTCCTGGATTCAACAACTTTTTCCCTCAAAAATATGTACCCTATAGTAATGGGTACATATGGGTTTATGATTAGTTTCTTTTTGGCTAGTGTAGATCTATTTTACCAAATGAGATGCGATAAAATATATAAATATACTATAATAATAATAGTAATAATAATAATAATAATAATAATAATAATAATAATAATAGTAATAATAATAATAATAATAATAATAATAACACAGTATTAGTGGGTTATTATGTATGAGATCATGACCTACAACATTTTGTAATGTCTTACAGGAACCTATTTATTAAGCCCCAGCAGCTTTCCTAATGCCTTACACCCTCGCTGCCCCATGACACATATAGGACATCCTCCAGAAGCATGTTTAGCAGAGCTAGCTGATAAATTTGTCATCTAAAGACTACAGGTGTCTTTTAGTGCTTACCAAAAAGAATTTCTAATCAAACATAAAGCCTGTCTGTCAGTAAGCTACTAATGCTATCCAGCAAACGCTGGATTTATGATAATGTCAAGTTCACATAGTTTAGCTTAAAGTGGTTGTAAACTTCAGTTATGAAATATGAACAAAGCATATCCCTCTGTAGTGTGTACTTGTCTCAGTCCAGATCATAAAGTGTTTGTTTTTTTTTGTCTGCTCCTTCATTCCTCTGCTCTCTGCATGGGTCACTTCTGACACCAGTTTTGCTGACACCAAACTCCAGCACACAGCTGAGACTGACAGCCCCAGCTCTGTTCCTGTGTGCTGTGTGAAGGGGGGGACTTCCCCTTCCCTCCAATCAGTGAGCTCTCCTCTCTGTGCTTAGTTTTAACTTTCCAGCCCCTTTTTCTGACAGCTCAGACAAGCTTTATAGATCCTAGACGTTGATATAGAGAAGAAAAGACTGCAGATAAACAAATACAACTCATATAGGGGATTGTGTTTTTCATGTCTGTGTATCACCTGAGGCCAGTCACTTCACCTGGTATGTGTAAGGATTTACAATAACTTTTTTCAGTATGTTTAGCATCATATCTCAATGTATGCCATTTTATTTTACACAAATTATTCTTTGTGTATGTTACAACGTTTTTTTTACTTGGAGATCCTGCTGGTAATTGCACATCCTGTTGCAGGCAGACAGTCACCAGAACAGCAATAGAGAGCAAATCTTCCAATGGGCACACTTGTTCATTTGACAACTGTCTAAGGGGCAATTCCCTGACTTTGGAAAAATTTCCTCTTTCATTTCTTGTTGTGGCTATAGGGACATAAAGGGAAATCCACCCAATGGCATATAGATGGCAAAAACAAAACAAAAAACATGGATTTTTGTTGCTGCTCCTACATAAAATGCTAATCATTAGGGTTCGACTTGGAGTTTAATGTAGCTGTGGCATCTAAAATATCTTGTTCCATATTTGTGTAAATATCCAAACTTCACTAAGCTTGGTAACACCACATTGTTTATGTACTGACGCCACAGCTGCTGCATTAGAGCTGTACTGCCCGTGTAACACAAACTACAGGTAATAACGCTGTATATTAAAAATGGCTAGGAGAAGGATAAACTGGCCAATAATAAAATCACAAAATGTTATTGTATGTATTCAAAGTTAAAAACCATGCGTGTGTGTGGTCATAATATCTATACAGTAACTTCAGCTCAACATGTTTCACCATTCATTGGCTTCATCAGGAGACTTGTGAAATACTGTACAAAATGCCACTACAAATAAAGGGAAAAAAATCACATATAAGTCAAATTTGTACATTAAGTGAATATATAAATATATTTATATATATTTATACATCAATCAATGTCATTAATACATATGAATCAACATAATAATCAATAGAATCTGAATGTCCATCTTACCCTTTTGATCTTTTAAACGTTTTTATCTGAGCATCCGGGGTAAGATGGACATTCAGATGACCTATTGATAATTATGTTGATTCATATGTATTGATGACATTGATGTACAAATATATTTATATATTCACTTAATGTACATATTTGACTCGTGATTTTTCCATTTATTTGTAGTGACATTTTGTCCTGAGGAAGCTATTGAATGGTGAAACATGTTGAGCTGAAGTTACTGTATGCATATTATAACTGCACACATTTTCCGTGATGGCTTTAAAATTATGATGGTTTTTAATTTAATATGTACAATACAATTTTATGATCTTATGAATTAAATGCTGGTAAACTTTTTTTTTTTATCGGCACCTTAAAAATCCTACTTTTGTATCCATTTACATTTTCTGTACTTCTGGGATGTGGTGCCTTTATCCTCAGATTATTGGCTTATTATTCAATTTCTGGCCAATAGGCCCATGTACAGTATCATTTTCTAGAAACCGCCAGTTTATTTGGTAAATGCCAACCTTGCAACATGGCCAATTTGAGACTATGAGTCATTTGCTAAAAATAACATTATACTATGTATTATTTTTGTATATCTAGATTTTCTGGTTTTATCTTAATGTCATGTCTTTACATTCGAGCACCGGGTCTGCATGTGTGCTAGAGTTAAGCTTGGGAACACATGCATATCCCTGACTGAGTCATTAAATTTGCCAGCAGGATATTTCTAAGCAGTCATTACTTTCATGTCATAATTTCATAAGTCTTCCCACAACACTAAGTTAGCATCTGTGGGTGTGCAATCCCTTCTGTTTCCTACAACAAACATAACTGTCCAACAGTTCGCAGTTAGCAGCTTTCCTCCCCTGTCTTTGCCTGTATCCCTCCCCTTCACAGTACATTCTCTCTTCTCTCAACATATTTTCTCCCCCTGCTGAGAGATGCTTTGTAGAATCCCTTTCTCCTGCTCATTGTGGCAGTGCACTTATCTGTCATTTTTATTATCATACAACCAGATACTGTATGTTACCATGACAGCTGATTCTAAGAACGTAAAATAACTATTTTTTCACCGAGAATTAGAATTCCCATTAGGATCTATTAATATTGCAACTATTCAAAAAGTTTCTTTCTGAACATAGCAAATAAGATTACAATTTACAGTTGTCAAATACAAGCAAAACTTAGGGCAATGAATAAAATCGGTCAGGGAACTGCTTTAGGGAGCTTTTCAGCTATGCTAAGTTCAAAAAAAGGCTTTTGAATTTACATTTGAAGTGAAGCATGAAAGCTTTATACATTCATATTGCTGGCTGTTTGTTTGTAAATGTTTCCTGGGTCCCTGAATCTGGCTGGGACAACTTTCAGGTGTTTGGGACACCTTTATTTCCACCGAGTCCTTCCACGGTTCTACTGTGTACTGAGCCCTTTTATGGCTGGCCTCTTATACAGTGCTTAGACAATTTGCTTAGTAGGGTAATAAGGAGTCATGGCACAATGAGTTTTATAAATAGGATCAAAGTTTTCTCTGCTTCACAACATGATCTGCTTATGGTCAGAATTATGAGGGGTCCACGAGAGGGTAGAGGTGAACAAAAGTTCGACTTGGCTCTGCACCCAAGATATCACAAAGCACATATCAAGAGTTCAAAGAAGCACAGAAAATGTGTTGTAGGAAAATAAAATTCTGTCCAGTCAACTTTGGTGCTTGGTGCAAGATAACCCTAATAGTTTAAAATGATTGTAAAGTCTTGTATTTTTTTAGTTAAAAATAACAAACATGTTATTGGGTGGACAGGACGTGCTGACATCATCACGTTTGATCCTCTGAGCGAACGGGCGTTCCCAAGCCGGCCGGCTATCCATGCTGTTTTTAAACTTAATTTTTTGTAAGTATGTTTTTATTTCCTTTATTAAACGTTTATGCCAGTATTACACTATGGGAAGCTCCCTCTCTTTTATTTCTGGGTAATACCTGATGTCCATTTGCTAGCCCCCTTTGAACCTCCTCACCGGTCTAGTGGCTGCAGTTTGCTCCTGTGTCTGACGCCTTATGTGCTGTTTGCCCCAGATTTCCTTGGACAGAGGCCCTGGCTGGGTGTATAGCCGCAAGCTCTTGTTGCTTGCCTTTTGGTAAGCACGCAATTTATATGGTGTTTGGCACTTATTTGTGGTGGAAGATTGCACTTATCTATCAACTCATTTAAGTTGTTCGTACAACCATCAAGTGTATTATGGAAAGTATTTGACACTTTCTACTGTTGGGACTTCATCATTTATGTTTTGGGACTTTCACTAATTCACTTTTTTTATTCAGTATATACATTTTTTGTCACATTTGTTGCACATTAATTGCAATTTAACATTGGTTCATCGCTGGTTTCCTCACTGTCAACGCAGCTATTTTTTTTCTTTTCTTATGTTATACTTACCTCCTCTGTGCAGTGGTCTTGCACAGAGCAGCCCAGATCCTCCTCTTCTCAGGTCCCTCTTCCCTCTCTCATGTTGAATGCCCCCACAGCAAGCAGATTGCTATGGGGACACCCAAGCCGAGCCACAGCTCACTGTGTCCATTCAGACACGGAGCCGTGACCCAGCCCTGCCCCCTTTGTCTCCTCATTGGCTGAATGACTATGATTGACAGCAGCAGGAGCCAAGGGCACCACGCTGCTGTCTCAGACAATGAGGAGGGGGGTCCCAGGCAGCTGAGACATTCCTGCAACAACGCTGGATCTAGAGGGACCTCAGGTGAGTATTAGGGGGCTGAAGGGGGGCTTCTGCAGACAGAAGGCTTTTAGAATGCATTAGGATAAAAAAATAACCTTCTTCTTTTACAACCCCTTTAATTTACATTTCATGAAAGTGACCCTGTCAGAGTGAAGTAAAGTTTCCTGCAAGAGAAGTGCTTTAATGCCTGGTACACACGATGAGATTATCGGGTGAATGATCGTCAGTTTTTGGTTTTTTTTGCATGCTAATCTCATATCTCCAAAGACATGCTGGTAGGTTAATTGGCTTCTGGCCAAAATTGGCCCTAGTATATGAATGTAAGTTGGGGACCTTGGATTGTGGGCTCCTTGAGGGTAGGGACTAATGTGAGTGTGTGATGTATGTGTGGAGCGCTGCGTAAATTGATGGCGCTATATAGGTACCTAAAATAAATAGGGATAATTGTAGACCCACACTCACTCAGGTTGAATTAGATGGACTGGTGTCTTTATTCAACCTTACTAACTATGTAACTATATTGAAAATGAAGAGTTGACTAAAGTTAAAAACATTTTTGTATAACAGAATAAAAAATTTTAAGTGATGTAATGTGTTGTAGTGTATTTGTATCATATTTTCGAATGACAACTGTACTGATAGAATGAAAATCGTAAAAATATTTTGTGCTTGTCCGATCGGATAATATCAGAGGAACTGTCATGATCAGCTATCGAAAGCTGTGTACTAATGATCAGATTATTATACGATCGCTTTGAAAGCTGTATTTTTCGTATGATATTCTATCCATGTGTAATGGCCGTTAGGCCCCACTCACATGGGGTGATTAGCTGCGTGCTTCTTGCAGGGACACCTTTTACCGGCATGGGCATGCACAGGTCTTGCATGCATCCCTGTGCCGGTAGTCCCATTGATGTTTATTGGGACACGCAGCTGCATGGTCACAGCCAATGTTTCCCAATGTAACATCCGTGTGGGTGTGGATGCATGGCCCCAACTCACCTCTCTTGTGGCTCATGTGTTCTACTCTCTTATTCAGGTGCTGCAGCCTCCGTCAATCTCTTTAGCATTAACTTCAGTTTTCTGTAATGATGTAGGAGTTGGTGGATGAAACCACAGTGCATGGCGGGGAACAAAGGCATCTGACAATCCCAAAAGTACAATTTAAATAATGTTTTTATATGGAACTTTTAAATATAGCAGGGATATATGAAATGTATACCTAATAGTTTTTAAAAATATATAATTTATTGACACAAAAATTTGAAACTACTGGGGTTGATCTTCTAAAACTGGAGAGTGAAAATTCTGGTGCAGCTGGGCATGGTAGCCAATCAACTTCTAACTTCAGCTTGTTCAATTATTCTTTTTCAAAAAAACTGGAAGCTGATTGGTTTCTTTGCAGAGCTGCAGCAGATTTTGCACTCTCCGGTTTTAGTAAACCAACCCCACTGTGTAGTTTCCATATCTCACTTGATGTGAAATGTAGGCTGACGAAGCGGCATTGGGTGGTGTTTGAGATACATTATTTCCGGTCAACCGGAGCGCTAACCGGAAATTCCTATACAATATATGCTGATCCTTGTCTTCTTTGATGTAAGTGCAATACAACCTTATTTTTAAATACATTATTTAAATTACTGCACCATGAGCGAGTTTTTTCCTCTCCCTCTCTATATGGCAAAAGTGGAGTTTTGAATACGCTATCTACATATATATTGAATGGATGACAGCAACAGTTTGGATTCATTCCTGTGACCTTATGTAGGACATCTTGGATTTTCCCATATGCATAATTTGACTCCCTATAATAGGGGTCAATAAAGTCTGGTGAGTGCATTGTGTGGGTGGAGAGGAACCTTTCCTATACTCATTGAGGATGTTATTCACGTGTGGGACTTCACAATTTATATGTATTTCTTTATAATTCAAATTAAGATTTATTTATTCACTATGGTGATTTATGATATGTCATTTATGATATAAGAGTGTAGTTTCTTTGTTTTTTTTCATGTTTTATGTGTCTTTTACACTTTACAACAAGCATCTCTTTATTATAGTTTATTTGTTTTTTGGTCATTGATTTGCGTCAGTTTGGAACCTATTGGTTCCTCTATTTTCTTTTATGCTCTTAAATATCTTTGAATTTATGGATACTCCATAAAAGACAAATATGGTACAGCAGATTTTAATGCGTTTCAGCCATGACAGTCTTGTTCTGCTGTACTTGTCTTCTATGGAGTATCAATAAATTTGGAGATATTTAAGAGCATGTACGGAGTTGTGGATCATCTTCTTAGAAAAAAAGCTACAGTTGTTCTTTAGGTTTACTAACACTTTCTGAACAGAAATTGAATTGTTGGAGCACTGGATCCTAATATGGGAAGCTGTTCTTGGTTTTGGTGACACAGGCAGCTGTTAAGAAGCTAAAAGTCTTGGGAAGGTTCTCAGAATGTTGGCAGTAAACATAGTAGAAAGATTCATGTGCCTTAAAATTGTTTCAGGTCCAGTAGGTTTTCAATTGATGGATGGAATTATGACATAAATATCCAGCGTTTTGGGGGCTCACCTGTCATAATTATATATTGCATATTGCATTTTTTTAGCCATTTTGAGGAACTGGTGGGCTTCCAAAATGCGTAAGCTATTTATGTCACTGTTTGCTGGAATCAGTAAAAACCTACTGCACTTGAAATACTATTGTTGAACTCTCATCTTTTTGCTATACCTTCTGTGAACACTGACACTAATAAAGACCTGCGAGGGGTTCTACCCCCTATTCCTCTGTATCCAAAGTTAAGAAAAATAAAAATCAGTTTTAAAGTGGTTGTAAACCCTTACATGTACCCAGTGAAGTGAATGGCTTCAGGTGATACACAGAGATTAAACAAGTACTCCTACATAAGTTGTACTTGTTTATCTGCAGTCTTCTTTTCTCTACATCCATTGAACGTCTAGAATTTATAAAGCTTGTCAGAGCTGTCAGAAAACAGGGGGGCAGAGAGCTGAAATCACACTCTGCAGAGCTCAGTGAGGAGTTTATGGATGACATTTTTCTTTTAATCATGTATTGCCAGTTGGATTGTATATGGTCAACAGTATATTTAATTATGTATGAAATGCAACAATATGCATTCAATGTATAAAATGCAATAATATGGATTCACTACAGATAAGCTTGTTATAATTGTATCTTGTTTTGTATGCAATTTGTATTTATTTGTTATACAACAATGTTGGAAACTAGTTATTCATTGGTTGTATGTGCTGTGCCTCATTTAAAGTCCCAGGACAAATACATTGGATGTACGGAGATATATTAAAGGATAGAGGCACATCACTGGGTGCACTAGGCCACATTCTGTTTTGTCTTCCTTTCTCTACATCCATTGAACGTCCAGAATTTATAAAGCTTGTCAGGGTTGTCAGAAAACAGGGGGCGGAGAGCTGAAATGACACTCTGCAGAGCTCAGTAAGGAGAGCTCTGAAAGCTGATTGGAGGGAAGGGACACACCCCCCTCCATACTGCACAGGGACAGAGCTGAGACTGCAATCTGCTGGAGCTTCCTCCCCTGTCACCTTTTTTCTCTTGGTGTCAGAAAAACTTGCCAGAAGTGATTCATGTTGATGGCAGAGGAACAAAGCAACAGACAGAAATTACACTTAGTGCTCTGGATTGGGACAAATACACACTATAGAGGGATATGCTTTGTTTATATATCATGTCTGAGGTTTACAACCACTTTAAAGCTAAAACTGTAAAATTAGAAACCCAAGAAAAAGAAAAATGTTCAGGTCATCTGCTAAACTTTGAAAAATGAGAAGGAAGTTCAACAATTTGAAATAATTATCTAATAGTTAAAATATAACCTATTTTTTTTTTTGGACACTGCAATTAATGTTTTTGTTCCATTTGTAAAGAAATGGCATTTTTTCTACATACAAACAAAAGAGATCAAGATAACTGTATGATGCTAACACAGAAGAAAAAGAAATATGAAATTTATCTCCATAGCAACAGAAACATGTCATATAGTTTCGGAGGCAGTAATTAATATTTTGAAGTGACAGTTTGTTCTAACCATTCACAGTCTGATATTTGTTCTATTGAGGGCTTCCCAAGGCCAAATACAATACAAAATTTTTTGATGTTAAATTTAAAACTTTTTGGTGTAATTCTTCTGACAAATGCAAGTTTCTTGACCTATTATATCTATCAATTCTAACAATTTATGTACTTTGACTAACACAAGAACAGCATATTTCTTCCTCCAGTCCATCTGTCTCTTGTTGCATGCAGGAAACATAAATACGCCTACATGGATCTCGTGATGGGCAGATAAACTTGGACTAAGTTATTAACTGGTATGAAGACAAATTAGTAGTGTAGCCAAAACATATAACTCAAAGCTTAAAGTGGAATTCTAGGTAAAACCTAACCAGTCCAACTGTCCCCACTCCCTCCCAACATCTATACTAACTAACCTGGGTAAAAACAATGTATATACTTACCTATTTTTAGGCAGCACTGGTCTGGTAATGTGATCTGGCACCACTATGTAAACCAGCAGAGGCTGCAGGGGAGAGGAGGGAGCACCAACAACAAATGGGCCATGGAAGCCTATGGGTGATGTCACTCCTTTAAGCTTTACCAGCCGTTGCCCAGCGCTCCCGCCTCTCCCCTGCAGCCGTCGCTGACTGACACAGGGCAAAAAAGAGAGAGGAAATTTATAGCTTACTATAAATGAATCAATCAATATACATATTTTCCTCTTGCCAAGTATTTCTATGTTGTCTTGTGTAAAATGTCACTTTGCCTGAATAGCAGACACCAAACGTGCTTGTTGCAAAACTGTACAAAGATAAAACAAGTCAACTTAAGTTAACTCCAGCCAAATAAATGTATTTTGTGTTGAATAGAGCTGTATAGGGTTAGCACCTCTGTCTAGTATTTATTGCCATCTGTGTCCCTGCTGGAAGATTTCACTTTGCTTCTTGTCAGGACAAGGGCATCTATCCAACAGGGACAACACTAAAATACATTTTAGTAGAGGGAGTAAACCTGGCCACAGAGGGATTGAAATTCGGTCAATTCAGCAGGGAGTGTATGGATTTCGATCCATCTATGGCCCACTTTTTTTTCAAATGAGATGTTATAAAATTTCCCTTTGATCCACTGCTGCAGAGAATCAGTGGGGTGCCGATTGGTGTATTCTGACAGCGAACAACACTGTGAGAATGTAATAAAATGGGGGAGGTTTCTCCACCCACCTTGATTGCATGGATGGGGGAATCCGTTTTTTTGGGGGGGTCAGCCCTATCTATGGCCAGCCTAAGAGTAATGCCGCGTACAGACGATCGGAATTTCCGACAACCAAACCTTGGAATTTTTTCAGACGGATGTTGGCTCAAACTTGTCTCTTGCAGACACACGGTCGCACAAATGTTGTCGGAAGTTCTGATCGTCAACAATGCGGTGACCTACAACATGTACGACGAGCCGAGAAAAATGAAGTTCAATAGCCAGTGTGGCTCTTCTGCTTGATTCAGAGCATGTGTGGAATTTTGTGCGTCGGAATTGTCTACACACGCTCGGAATTTACCACAATGGATTTTGTTGTTGAAAAATTTGAGATCCAGCTCTCAAACATCTGTTGTCGGAAATTCCAACAGCAAATGTCCGATGGAGCCTACACACGGTCAGAATTTCCGATAACAAGCTCACATCGAACATTTGTTGTCAGAAATTCCAATCGCGTGTACGTGGCATTAGAATGTCTGATAATGTTTTTATTGCTCATGGGCCTTTCTGTGCTGGTAACTACACCATCACAATATTTTACAGGGACAGATTATAGAAAGTGAGGGAAAATCTCCCCCAATCATGTACAAATATACAACAGTTCTGTTCGTGATTTTGCCCAATACCCACGATAACCAAAGGATAACTCATTAATCTGATTATTTTTTATCTGATTGTGGTGAATTTTATAATGGAGAAAGTGAAATCTATTTATTTTTTCTATTTTATTGAAACTTTATACAGGTCATTTGATATATATGAATAAAATCTGCTACAATACTACTAACATGCATTATGCTTCTTCCTGTTTCAGTCAGTCTCATGTCACTAACATACGCCTTTACCTTATCACACTTGGATTACTGAAGCTTGGCCTGTATCTGTACTGTATCTCCCATTTTACTCCTCCATTGCTTTCAGTTGACTAATTTGCTCTCCTGGGATCCATACTGCACACAACGTTCATACATACTTTTCCTTTCTTCTCATCGAGCACATAAAGTTCTACTAAATCCTTTCCTTTATCTTTAAAGTCCTTCAACAATCTTTTACCTCTAATATTTCACTACTTATCTCTCTGCATCCTCCCGCTTGACTTCTTCCCTCAGCAAACATAAGCCCCTTTTAAAACCATCATTTTCAAACACGCCTTTTATCTGTGTTATTGGCACCTTGAATTTTGAAGCATTTAATTGCAAGCAATTATAGTATCCCTTTATACTAATTTTATTATTATAATGGACCTATGCAAAAAATCTGACCCACCTACTTTGACTATCCTATACCCAAAGAATAATATGAAAAGTCCGGATCTTTCTTTTGGGATGTCCTTCCAGTCTCTGCTGTTGGTAGTGCCACAAAATTTGTCCAATTATCTGTGTTGTAGGCCACATTCCTCAACTTCTACACACTTTTTGAAAAATGAAAGTGTTTGTAAAGGCTTTTTTTTATATAACAAAAAAGTTTATACTTATCTTCTCTGTGCAATGGAATTGCACATAGTGGCCCCATACCTCCTTCTTGGGTCTGCACTCATGGCCACCCCTGTTGAGTACCCCCATAGAAAGTGTCTTTCTATGGGGGCACTCATTCGGGCTTGCTCCCGAGTCTCACTGTCTGTGTCTATTTAGGCAGACAACAGGACTTGGCCCTACTTCCTCAACAAAGCCACCGAGCAGAAAGTGAGGGAAGAGAAGATCTGCAGACAGGCACAGTGCTGGATCAAAAGAGGGCTCAGGTAAGTAAAAAGAGGGTTGGGGGGATACTGATGCCTAAGCAAGAAATGCATTAAGGTAAAAAATGTTTAGGGTTTGGAACCACTTTAAGGTTAAGTTAATGGGATGATAGGGCCTTCTCAAATACCACACATGCTTAGGAAACATAGCAGCAGAAGGGCATTTGTTGTATATGTGTTTACATTGCCAATATGGATGAGTGAAAGTGAAAGTTATCTCTTTTTCTGAAATTTGGTCAAAAATTGGACATTCAGGCAAGATTCACCATTTCATCAATCTGCACAGTAAAATAATGGTGTTTTCTGATGTTTTAAGAGTGCATTGGGCTTTAAATATCTTCTTGGGGTTGGGTAGGCACCTTTATTTTAATAAAATTTGTGTTAATCTTTATGTACTAGTTTTAATAAAATAATATTCTTTTTTTCAAATATAAATTGTATTGGTTTAGCGTACAGGTATGGTAACACTTAAATACATCCATAACTTAAAGCAGTCACAGTTATAGTTATACTTTTCATAATCTCGTTTGCACAGATACTGAAACCCTATGATGGCATATCTCAAACATACCCTATATTTCTTTTGGGTAATTGACTGTGCCGGGTCGTTACAGTAAACAGTTCTGTGTTGTCCATTTTCAAAGCTATACTTGCTTCACCAGGCTCCTTACTAATAAGAATTGACTTCAATTGGAGCTTTAGGCTAAGTTCACACTTACAAAAAATTCCAGCGCAAACCAACACACCTATAGCGTTAATGCACATTTTTGTTGTATGTAGGGCACATTAAAAAATGCTCCCCATGTGCCTTCCAAGTGATTTTTGGGGGAAGTGTCTTTTTTCCCACCTCATTGATAATTGATAAATGCTTTTCATGCATGTCAAAAAACATGCAGTAAAATCTACAGACAAGTTCATGGCACATTACCGTGAAAGGAAGGAGTTGACAAGCTTCAACTCCTCCCAGGCTTGACATGTAGCTTCATTTTTGCCACGCAGAGATGCAAAGCAACGCAAGTGCTACATGTTTTTCAGATATGAACAGCTCTGTCCTTTATCCATATCATTATAGGCTGCTGTAGTAGGGGTTCAGGGAATGGCAAAAAAATGCGCCCCAAACACCTGTTTCTAATGCCATTGTGAACCGGTCCTAATAGTGTAATTAGTAAGGAAGAGGGGGAATAAAATACAATACAAACAATGGGGGTTATTTACGAAAGGCAAATCCACTTTGTACTGCAAGTGCACTTGAAAGTGCAGTCGCTCTAAATCTAAGGGGTAGATCTGAAATTAGGGGAAGCTCTGCTGATTTTATCATCCAATCATGTTCAAGCTAAGATGCTGTTTTTTATTTTCCTTGCATGTCCCCCTCGGATCTACAGCGACTTTACTTCCAAGTGCACTTTCAGTGCAAAGTAGATTTTCCTTTAGTAAATAACCCCCAGTGTATCTTGAAAGTACATCACTGTTTTAAAACTTAAATATAGCAAAATGTGTTTTCTTTAGTTGCTTGAAAAACATAGAGAGAGAACGAATGGGGGAAAGGATATGGAAGAGGTAAGAGGAATGCCATGACCTCCTGCCCCTAAATGGGGAACACTTTCATGGGAAAAAAAGTTCTTGTAATGGTGTAGCAAAGATATGAGCATATAGGAGAATACAAGTTTAAAATAACCATGCCCTACAGATCCAACAAAGTAATCCTTATTATTAACAAGCAAATCCCAGCTGAGTGCTTAGAGACATTTGAAAAAGTTATCCAATAATATAATCCAAAATATTTAGAAGGACACTAATTAATTTCCAATATTGCAAATATAAAAGATCTTTTCCACATTCTTTATTTTCCAAACATTATTTTCCTTTATTTTTCTCCCTCGTTTTCCTTTTTGTTTGACTCGCTGATACTAGATATAGCTATGGAATGGTTGGATGTACTATTTGATTAAAGCTATTTACCCATTCATGCTTCCACTTAGATGAAGAATGTTTTGATAGTTTATTAATGACATTGTTAAAAATTCAAATGGATGTAAAATTATAGGTCATTATTAATAAGACATTTTAAATATTATCAGTGGAAACATGTTAACCCTGTAATTGTACTTTCAGTATGGTACATGCATTTATTATTTATCTCAGTTTTTCTTTTTCGCTTTCTATGTTATGTACAGTGAAAATGAAAAAAAAAAAAAATCATGCCTATTACCTGTGCAGGCTTTCTCATATCACCTGTTAATTTTATCATAGACCACCACTAATGTGAACCATATAATTCCGATGGTTTTCTCTGGACAATTGTTTAAGCTCTCCACCAAAGGTGCTCAGTAGTTCTCAGCCTTACCTCATTTCTTCATTTCTATGAGTAAATGGTTGAATGATTTATGCAAACAATAGCAGTAAGCTGTTCTAACAGTCGACTAAATACAGCCTGTTCATTCTGAGCTAATCTCTTTTCAAGAGCACTTCAGGAAAAGGGAATATAATGTTGTGTGGGAAGAAAAAATCTGCCTTGATTGCTATACTACTTCGTTGGTCCTGGTGTTATACCGACACACTGAAAAAAGAAAAACACCTTAACAGAGTATTCAGCTTGTTACAAGCCTTTTAAAGTGGGAATGTAGCATATATTGCCCAATTAATTGTAGAATTCTGGGAAATCTGCCTTTACCCGTCATTCTAAGAAATTGTAGACCAACCAGGATATAAAGCCCCCCTAACCATGAAAATAAGCCGAAGCCTATATTTGTTAAAATAGATGTTTGCTGTACACTTTGGCACTTTGATTTCTCTTTTATATGAGAAAGAGAAAGAAGTATTCACTAGCAGAGAGAATCCAGTGGAGTGCAGTCCTGCCCGCCCCTGTCAAATTGATAGAGTGAAGATGTTGAACTAGATAATGGAAACTTTCTATTCAGTGAGGGCTGGAATAAAGAAACCATTTCTAGTCATTCATCAGCATTGATTGCCTTACTACTTGAGGCTTAGATCAGAACTTACTCTTTACGAAGAGAGAATAAAACCAGCATGTGATCCACTGCACAAAATGTGGTTAGGCAAAGCTTATCATTTTGTGCTAAAAGTAATCACTGGAATGTTTAACAACTTCGGGTCTTACTCAGTGAATAGCGTGTAGATTGCCACTCTATTCTTGCAGTATAATTCTGAAAATACTAAGATCATGTGGGAAAAAAACTCCTGTAATCTGTCTATTTTCTTTTTAGTCTGAGTCATCTTTGGACTTCTTTCGTGTTAGAAGTTAAAGCAGACCTTCACCCTCTTTTCACTTTTTATATAATATGAATGTTTACTCCCCTGACTTTCATAAATGTCATACATTATTTTCTTTGAAGTTTGAAGCACGTTCTTTTCCTTGCGTAGGCAATAATTACTTAGTTGCACTGAATGCAGACTCCTGGAATATGAACATCATATATCTCCAGAGTCTGTAGGCAACTCCAAGAGCTCTGGGTGCCCCAATACTGCAATCCCAAGCATGCACACCCAGCACTCTACCCAGGGAATCAGATTATTTATATGATGTCATAGTGAAGGCTGGGTTCACGTGTTGCCAATTCCACCACCATGCCCACCTAGGGTTCTACCTGTGGATTCATATTATTTTCATGAATGTGTAAACGTGAACATGTAAACAATATCCTCGGGTAGAGCACTGGGTGCACTCAGAAAACAAGGAAGTGGCTGGAAAACAAGAACAATATCCTTAGCGCTGGTGTGTGCAGCTTATTGCATTAGGGTGTGCATCCCAGAGCACAAATGAGTGTATATCAGCAGAGCAGTGGACGGTGTCAGTAGAGCAGAGATTGTTGTCAGTAGGGCAGTGGGCGGTGTCATTGTTTTTTTTTATTTTTCTTTACAATTTTATTATCTTAATTATTATTACAATATTATTTTTTATTACTTTTTTTTTTTAATTTTAGGAGCCCCGTCAGGGGGCTTTGGTGAAATATCAAGAGTCTAAACAGAGAGAAAGAGACTGAGGAAAGAGCTTCCCCAGTCCCTTTCTCTGCAGCTGCACTGGATAGTGAATGAATGGGGAGTGTTCTTTGCTGAGTGGCTTCCTGTTCATTCACAAACTGAAGCATAGTAAACACAGTTTACTATGCTTCATTTAAGAATGAACACAGGAATGATCGCTACAGATCACTCATTGTGTTCCTGCAGCAGCTGACAAGAGGGGAGAGGAGGGAAGCTGGCAGCGCTTCAGGGTTAGGGGCAGGAGGCACCAGGAAGCAGGGGGAAAAGGCACCGCACAGGGTGATTAGGGTGTGCTCGGGCACACCCAGCATGCCCTGTGCACACACCTATGGTCCTTAGTTAAGATGGCTGCTTGGGACAGGCACTAGGAAACTTGGTATGGTAATGTTAACCTGCATAGAAAAGCATGTTTTTGTTACAATGAATATATACAGTGGAATCTCGGATTGCGAGTAACGCAGTTTACGAGCGTTTTGCATTGAGCTATTTTTTTTTTTAATTCCGACTCGCAATGCGAGCGTTGTCTCATAAGGCGAGCCGGATTCAAGCCTCTGTGGTGTGCAGTACTGCATTTGGCCAGAGGTGTCTGGGGGCACCGGTGATGCTCGGAGACACTTTGTTCATGAGTGTCTCCGAGCGCCTCCAAATGTCTCCAAGCGTCTCTGAGTGGTCTCCCAGTGGTCTCTGATTTTGTATGGGCGATCTTCACATAATTCTACATGATAGGGCAGCCCATTCACTTCATTGACCTGTCCTATGTGCGTTTTTCACCCAAAAGAAACTCTTGCTCATTTTGCTACAACTGTAGCACAATTTTATCACGTGACAATTGCTGCAGAATTGCGCTGCATTTGGGATGCCACTTAGAATTAATGACGCCTAAATGTATTTGCATTGATTGTGAAAGAAATTTGGAAGAATCGCGGCGATTCCAATTTGCAAAGTGCGAAGGAAGCCTTAAGCCTAGTACACATGGGCCGAATGTCAGATGGCATTGACTGGTTCAATAGAAACTGACTGACCTTTGGCCATGTGTACTGCAGCAAGTCTGACAGAAGCCAATGGCTGAAAGGCAACAGCCAACAGCCAATGCCTGAGAGCGCTGACCGGAGTGTTCTGGCGGAGTGTACGAGTCTTTAGTGTTCTACTTCTCTTTCTTGATCACGCTCAAGTTTCCAACTTCATAGTCCTGGCATCTGACCAAGAGCAGCTTTCTGTAATTTGTTTATTACCAATTAGTAATACTAAGCTTACCAAAACCTGCATCCAGACAAACATCAGATTCAGCACTGCCTCCCACTGTAACCCTTGATGGGCATTTAAAGTCTATCGATATCCAAAACTAGAAAGTTTTCTAGTAGAAGAGTAGAGTAGAAAAAACGCTACCAGGTTATTCTTCTGCTGTCTGTGTACCATTGCAGTAATTTCCCCTTATTTCATGCAGAACAATGTGGAGAAAATAAAGGGCTTTTAAGGTGATCACATTGTAACTCCAGGTAAAAGAAGTGAGTACACTAAATATAAGTAACAAAATACATACGTGGAATATATGTAGTTGATCCAACAAGGATTACAGAAAAACTACTATGAATAAACGTATGTATTTTTTTTACTTATATGTACAGTAGTGTATTCACTTCTTTTACCTGAGGTTACACCATGATCACTTATTTCATTTATACAAGTGGGTCCCTGTTTTTTTCCACCATCATCTGAAACAAAGTTTCTTTTTTTTTTCTTTTTCCTGTTTTCAGAGTTTTTCTTTCTCTATTTTCACTAATAAATGGACACGGTTTTTATGTACTGTGTCCATTAGGAGATTTTTTTACATTTTCTTTAATGAGTATTATTGATATGATAGGCAAACTGACTGCCCTCTTTTAGGGCCTCTCTAACAGCTGTTGTACCCCTGGTGTGTTGCCCCAGGTTTTGGGTGGGCTTGGATCTGACTATTGAGATTAAGCACTGGGCTCCTCCAGTATATATATATATATATATATATATATATATATATATATATATATATATATATATATATATATATATATATATATATATATATATAATGTGAGCGCCTGAACTCACTATTCTATGTGGGAACTATATTATGTATATCTTATATGATTATAAGCTGCTCACCAATATCACTAGGATGTCCTGAACAAGCCAACAATTGGTGAAATGTGTATAGATCAGAGTCCAAGATCTACATTTCCTACACACCAGCGGGTTTTTACATATGCCAACTGTGGTTACATTTTATATGCATCTATGATGTATATAGTCTGGGTTGTCACAGGCTATCAGGCTTTAGTCCCATTGGGGAATGGGACCCTGTATGCTAGTTATGGTTTTTATACCTTTTTATGATATTGTACTATGAATAAACTTTTGTAATTTTGTACTTATATTTAATGTACTCACTTATTTTATCTGAGGTTACAACGTGATCACCTTGAAAGTCCTTTCCCCACATTGTTCTGCATTTCTCTTTTGAATGTGGTGCCACACAAAAGATTTGCACTTCATTATGGTTCGAATTGTCCTTATTTCATGTTCAAGAGTTGCAACAGGAAGTTAGAAGAACTCTTCAAAGTGGAGGGAATTTCCCTCGTAGTCAGTTGTCCCCTGGTGTCCTCAAAGGAAGATTTTCCCTCACCACTTACGTAAAATTTTGGATTTCCACTCACTTTCTTTCTCAGTGAAAATGGTCACCAGTACAAATTACCAGAATATACATTTGTAGCAAAAAAAAATGTAGAGTGTGGGTGTTTATTGTGGTGTATTTTCTTGTTATGAATACACAAACAACATGGCAAACAAAAATACACAGGATAAAGCACTGCAACAAAGTATCCTATTAAGTCTTATTAAAGGAGAAGTCCAGCCTGAGCTCATTCGGCTGGGCTTCTCCTATTCATTTTGCACTGCTGTGACTCGTTTTCAGCAGAGAGTGGTCTGAAGTCCGCCCTCTGCTGACATCACCAGGATCAGTCCAGGCACTGTGTCATCCTGACTTCGGAAGTCTGGATCCGCTAGGTGCTTGGACTGGTAGGCCTCTCAGCAAGCCACTCCCCACCGCTCCACAGCTCAGCACTCCAATGAGCGTGGAGGAGCAGAGCAGGAAAGATGCTGACTGACAGGCAACCAAGCCATTGGCGGTGTTCGGTGGCTCAGTTCTCAGTAAAGAGGTGGCGGGGGACAGATGCAGCATCAGACCTATGCTGCATCCACCTAGGTAAGTATGAATATGGAATAAAAAAACCCATACTTCTCTTTTAAAGTGAAACTTCACTGACAAAAATAAAGTTCTACTTTTCCTTCATCCATCTTCCTCCTCTGCCAATAATGAAAACATTTTTTTTTTTTGGGGGGGGGGGGGGTAGGTACCTATTTCTAACTGGTACCTGCTCCCACTTCCACTGAAATTCCCTAGGCAATCCCAGCAGAAGTTCTACACCCCCCACCTGTAACCTTCTGGAACACATCACAGGTCCCAAGAGGCTGCAGCACCACTCACAGGGTGCAGCGCGGCTCTTGCATGCACAGTGGGAGGCCGAATGTGAAGCCACAAGGAGTCACAGCCAGATTCTCACAGTAAACATGCCAGCACCAGGAACATGAAGATCGTTGAGCAACCAGCAGGGTAAGGTCAGTATTGGATCCCTGTTCAGGTGAGTGTCTTCTTATTAAAAGTCAGCAGCTACAGTGTTTGTAGCTGCTGGCTTTTCTTTTTTTTTCTTTTTTTTTTTTTAAACAGACCAAAGAACCTCTTTAAGAACGGCTTTACACCTTGACCATTTACTTCAACATGCTTGAATTTCTAACATAAAAGGCTTCAGGTCATTTTACAACTAATTACTGTATACAAGCTGATTTGAGATTCTCTAAATGGGAATATCTGTAAAAAGGTGTCAGGTTGTCAGACTTTCATCATGAAATCCATCGAAATCAGCCCTGACATTTTGTCTGTGTTAGGACACGCCATCTGTCAGTCTGTGTTATAAAAGATGCACCGTTTTCTTGTATAGCATTGCACGCAAATACTCAATGTCAGGAAATCTCAGAACACAGAAATGAATCAAACTTGTCTTTTGCCCTCCTCTGTTAAAGGAGAACATCCATCTGGAGTATCGAGTAGAATACATTGTAAGCATGTGTACTTATTTCCAATCTGTATAAAGTGCCAACAGATTTCAGCAATTTAAATTAAAAAAAAAAGATAGCAGTAAAACCTGGCAGAGGTTCTAACCTTTTTCATTCTATGCACAGCTGAAAAAGAGTTTTGGGTATAAATACACGGATACAGAGGGGTTGATTTTCTAAAGAAAAATAGACTGTGCACTTTGCAAAGTGCAGTTGCTCCAGAGCTTAGTAAATGAAACAAGGCTTCACTCTGGCTCGATTCACACAGGGGCAACACGACTTTAACGCGACTTTGCACGGCGACTTCAACGCGGCTTCAACGCGACTTCGGCGCGACTTCAGCGTGACTTTAGCAAATTACAACGCGACTTCAAGTCGCCTCCAGGACAGGCGACTTCGGCTGTGGCCAATCACAGGACAATCAGCTCTCTGGGAGGGAGGGGTTTTCCCTGCAAAGTCGCTTGACTTTGAGAGAGAGATCCGACTTGGAGGCGACTTCCATTGATTTCTATGGTACAGGTCGCCTACCAAGTCGGATCCAAGTAGTACAGGGAGTACGCTCTGAAGTCGGAGCGACTTCAGTAGTGTCTATTAAGACGCTCCCATTCACTTAAATGTGAATCTCTTTCTGGGGCGACTTGGGGCGACTTGAGGGCGTACAAGTCGGATCCCAAGTCGTCCCAGTGTGAACCGACCCTTAAGAATACTCAATCACATGCAAGGAAATAAAAAAAAAACAAACAAAAAAAAAACATTTTTTTAACATTAATTTTAACTGGAAAATTTAGATTTTGTTGTTGATTTTCAATTAAATCTACATACTGTAACTTTTGTTTGATGCTGTGAAGGATAATGCATGTTATCCTTTTTTTGCAGTTTAAAAAAAAAAAAAAAAAAAAGTTTAACAATGTAAACAATGAAATGTTTATTAAAAAACACAAGATGAGATTTAATTAGATCTGTAATTATTAGATCTGTCCAAGTGTATTTACACACCTATGTTATTCTGTTTTACCTGTATGTAAAAATGCTTCCCTTGGTGTGTTGTGATAGAATGATATGAAGATATTTAAGAGGGCCTTACATTATGATAGCACAGATAGCTCATCTTCCCCCTAGGTCCTTATTTACTTCCTATGACGATGGCGGCTTACTGTGCTGTCTACACCCCTTCTGGTAAAAATCTAGTGCAATACTGCATGTGCCTGCTCACAAAACACCACATAGACTTGAATGACATACACGTATATTGCACAAGCAATGTCCCATCTTTGGAACATTAGTGCACAGGTGCAGGCAGCCATGCCACTAAATTTATACTGGTTGGGATGAAGATAACACAGGAGGCCACCACCCTCCGAGAAAGTGCTGATGACACAGCTTAGTGAGACAGAATGGCACAGACAGAAATACAGAATAGAAACAGGGGTGGTCAACATTTAGATAAACTTCCAATTCTTCCAGAAAAGGGACAAATCCTTTCAGAAAATGGACAAAGGCAATCAATCGGTTCTTCACCCTAGGAACAAAAAATTAAAAGTCAGCAGCTGCAAATAATGTAGCTGCAGACTTTTAATAAAATAGCACTTACCTGTCCAAGGGTCCAGCCCTATCCTCCCCTGGGCTGGTTCTTTACTGGTCTTCCGGCCCCTGGCACTTGCATCTTTAGCATGGGAAACCGGTTGTGACTTTACACTGGGACTGAGGCAAAAGGTCCTTTATCTTAATGCATTCTATGCATTAGGATAAAAAACCTTTTGTGTGCAGCAGCCCCCCCTAATATTTACCTGAACCCCATCTAGATCCAGCGATGTTCGCGAGAGCCTCAGCTGTCCGGGACTTCCCTTCTCAATGGCTGAGACAGCAGTGTGGTGCCATTGGCTCCCGCTGCTGTCAATCAAAGTCAGTGAGCCAATGAGGAGAGAAAGGGTTGGGGCGGGTAGCAGCTCTGTGTCTAAAAGGACATAGGGAGCTGCGGTTCGGCTCAAAGGCCCCCATAGCAAGCTGCTTGCTGTGGGGGAACTCAACAGGAGGGCAGGGCCAGGAGCACTGAAGAGGGATCCGAGAAGAGGAGGATCTGGACTGCCCTGTGCAAAACCACTGACCATGAAAAAAACAAGACTTTAGTATCACTTTAACTGTAGCAAGGAAAGGCCTTCTTGCCATTAGATTTGCCTGTATGTCCAACTGCAGTCTAATACCCCTGTATGCCTCAACCTCCACTTTTAAATCGAGAGGACTTTTTGTTAAACTGTTCTGAAAGTTGTTTTGGCACATTTTATAAAAAAGATTTTCTGTGTACGTATAAACACTTCCCTCTTGTTTTTTCGTTGTTTGTTAATTTCTTTTAACTTGTTCCTTTATGGAAAGCAATCATTTGTTTTGTTACAATAACCTTCAGCCATATTATCTTTAAGCTGAGTTAATGGTTTCAGATGGTTAACAGACATCTTTTGGGAAAAAAACAAGCAAAAGCGGATTAGTTTACTTATAATTAGCTTCTTCATCATGGTTGGATCCAAATAAAATATTTGATACAGTAAAGTAAACATTCAGAAGAAGGATTGGTTTTAGAATATTAATTAATGTATTTTACACAGGAAGAAAAGATCATCTAAAGGTGTTACATCCATTTATTGGTTAACTGAAAAACTTTTTGCTTATTTCTTTTGTTTGTCATGTTCTTTGTCAAAAATATTTTCTTTTTCTACATTTTTTTAAATTAAAACAAAGAGTGACCCCTGAAACTGGGCATACAGACTGGTATCCCTATAGCAAGAGGGCCCCTTGCTATGGTGACATCATCTGATATGCTCTTCAGTATTGTCTCAAAGGGGGGCAACTCCCCTTCCCTGAGTACTTCTGATTTGGCAGTGGGCCTTTCCATAATTCCTAGTTAAGTTGATAGGGGAGTTACATGTAAAAACTCTTTATTACCAACCTCCTCTGGGTCTTGCAAAATAACCATTTTGCATATCTGCAGTGGGATAGTATATTGAGAGATGGATCTTTTTTTTTTTTTTTGAAACATGAAATAGTATAAAGCCTTGTATTGACATAGCAGGGACCACACATACTTGCAGCCTTGATGCTGTGGACATACCAGACAATCTCCCCTTTAAGATTGGGTGCTTCATTGAGGTATCTAAAGAGGGGAGCGAAAAAAAGAGCCATTTGAGATGGTGATAAAATAACGTTTCATTGGAAAAATTATAAATGATAAATGATTTGAGAAACAGAGGCCAAGCACAGATAAATGTCTATTTCATGAAACAAAAATACTGGAGATATGTACTGTATGTTTGTGGATTTATATTTTTAGGAGCCATTTATTAACAACTGACGTTAAAATTACTCATCCATCTTACTTAACTGTCTAATATCTTAAAAAAGAAGTTTGCATCAACTTAATGTACTTACATTGAACATTCATATTGTCCTTCTACATTACATTTACTCAGAATGGCATCACTGCCACTTACAGTGAATCTGAGGATTCACTTTACCTTCCACAGTAACCCCATATCCATAGAAAAGACACCCATAGGTGTTTGCTTGTATCCTTATATTTGTTTCAAAGCACTTGGGTATCTCCAACGCCAGAGAGCTCTAGTATGGAAATACCAAACACAGCTCCCTTGGTCAAGCTCTGTCCCACTTTTAATTGTCCCCCAAATCCTCCTATTGGCCTATGTAAGCATAATTCCAACTTAGAGGCCAACATGTAAGTGAGAGAGGATGGAGGAGGTCTGCAAGTTTAACCCCAGAAGCACTTTCACAACAGAGCCCCGATTCTGAAAAAGTACCTGTTCTATGAGCTGGGGCTACTTTAGAAGGTAAAAGTGGGTTTGTAAGCCCACAATTTCTCGGACAATGATATAGGAACTCATTAGTTATATCAACAGAATAACTGGCACCCTGGGCATCGCTACGACCAGTTATGCAGGACGTGTGCCCTGCATTTCCTGCTAGGCTCCCTGGTTCTCTATGCTGTTATTGCTCACCACTGCAGCAGTTGGTATCTCTCCCCACTGCATTGCCTGTCAGGGCAATAGAACATAGAGTCAAATTAAACTTCCCTAAGCTTTTACTCGGATCTAATGTTTCACATATTACAAGTTGAGGGTAAGCCTGAGAGGAATCCCCTAACTTGACTGTACTGTATCTGATATTTGGTGACTTCAGGGAGGGAGGGGCGAATTTTGCTGGGGGCCATAATGCTGTGAGAGGAGATTTTTACTGGCAGGATAAAGATTTGTGCTCAGACTGACCCCTGTACTTTGTGCATTATGTACCACTCACCCCTACAATACACATCCTTGACCCTTGCATTCTTGCATTATGCACTCCTAACCCCTGCAGTCTGTGCATTAAACCCTCCTTGACACCTGCAGTCTGTGCATGACACACACCTTACCCCTGAACTCAGTGTGTTACACACTCCTGACCCCTGCTTTCTGTGTATTCTACACTCCTGCCCTTGCACATGGTACATTACACACACTGGACCCATGAACTCTGTGCATTACATGCCCTGACCCCTGCACTCTGTGCATTGCATGCTGTTGACTCCTGTACTCTGTGTGTTATGTACTCCTATATCCAGAACTCTGTGCTACGTACTCCTTAACACAGCTCTATGTGTGCTATGTACTCCTGACCCCTGCATTCTGTGCATTACTCAGAAGTATGTAGTGTAGTTACAGCCTATTGGTACTCTACTAGATGCCATCTCCAAATACACTCTTATTTGATGATTCCATATAGTGGGGTCTATGATATGCCACTAGATTCTCCATCTGTTCAACTGGGACAGCACAATACAGAACCCCTCCCTGTATTAGGACTGTACATCTGACATATATAAATGGCTCATACAATGACTAAATATATGATCAACAGAAGCTTCAAGGCTGTGATTACTTCTCTCTGCTCTGCTCTCGCTCTGTCTCTTCTCTCTGCTCCTGGTATGTCTGCACCCACCAGACTATGTAGGGGAGCTTCAGGTCTCATATGTGGCATATATGGATTGCACAAGCAACATTTGTACATGCTTCTTCAATACACCTGCCCTCCTGTTATGTGAGAATCGCATAGAGGTATTCCCACCCCACTGGCTTATTGGGGTCAATAATCTGAAATTCCACCAGTTTGGCTCTTGTTGAAAAATAAAAAGTATTATTTTTTGATGTGGCACCTGGGCCTACCACAAATTCATTTTTAGAAGAATAAATAAAATATAGTGTTCATTGTCCTAACAACTGTTGGCAGCTAAGCAGTCCCTGACCATTTTAATGAAGTTCTTCTTTAAGGTAGTATTAGACAAATAATTAGATCAATTGTTAGTGGGAAGAAAAGCATATGTAATGGAAGTGTTTAATTTTCTAAGTAATGATTGTGCTGAGGTTTATACATGTATGTGAATCTCTCTTATTGCACAGCAAGAATTTTTTAGGTGTATAAGATCAGCGACAAATGTGTGAATGCATACAGTGAGTAGGTTCCATTTTAAATAACCATGCTTCTTTCAATCACTCCTACTATTAATACAATATGTCCACACCCACTGTTCACCACAGCAGTCTACACGTACTGCATTATTACATATAAGTGCCAGTCTGACACTTCTTTGTGTTCCTTGTGTGTTATAAAATCCAAAATATAGTTTGATTTTCAAATTTCCAGATAGGTAGGTGCAATAGACATTTTAAGCTACCTGCAAAACCCATATCATTTAAAATTACAGGGATGAGAAAGGAAGTCATGTCTGGCATTCTAAAAAATAATTATGACCTTTGCAGTAAAGCTATATCCAATATTGAATGGGAACCCTTTGATGTAATGTGGCGATATGAAGTTTGATGGATGAGTAGCTCAGGATGCAGTTTAGTTGTATTGGTTCTAAAGAATGGCCCATTCATCAGCAACCGGCAGAGCTTTTAATGAAGCAACAGGAGAATTCTCCATAAAGAATGGAAAATGATCATCAGACACAATTTAAGACACTTTCTTCCTAAGATTGCATGTCTGTAATAAGAATAAAAAATTGCAGCTCTAAATATCAAGTAGAAAGTGTGACTTGCTTTTTTTTTTTCTGGATAAAACCATCTTACATATATAACACGCAGATCTCGAGCACGTGGCACTCTAACATTAGATGGCTCATTATACATAATGGTTATCTCCTGTATTAATATAGTTTCAATTACAAATGAATACTTTGTATTCAAATTGAACAGTATCTAATGGTCTCTTTTTGAGTGATTCCTGAGGGTAATCAACAATTTTATTACTTGAATATGGTTGAAGTTACCAGCTGCAAGGGAAATAGGATGGAGTGAAAAGGCAATTTTGGATCAGTGACTTTATATGCCAAGCCACCTTTGGGGAAGTAAAATGACTAAGTTCCTTTAAACATTAGCAAAACACATTTGGTATATCTGAGATGATTACGAGGGGTTACCAGCTTGGTTGTATCCGTCATGTGAGATTTCTTTATTATATTGTAACAAAACGTAACAAAACATGTTTATAATTTAACATTATTAGGCCTATTCAAGAGACAATACCATTTGTGCAGACTGTATAGCTGCATAAGGAACCCCAGATACCTAGGGGTCTGTTTATTAGATGTGTGGCTGATGGGTGCTAAGTCCACTTCCCCCTGTTATATAGACCTTTACACTGTGAATGTGTTTTTGCACCTGGTCAGTAGTTGAATAGGGAACCCTAAATTGTGCTTTAATTTGTTTTGCCAAAATAAGGCTTAAATGATTAAATTGTAAGAAAGGGGAAACCATTCATTTTTGTTGTCCACATCTGGCTGCAGAAATGAGTGGCTGCTCCACGATAGATAATTATATCTATATAGAGATGGGCCGAACACCCCCCTGTTCGGTTTGCACGAGAACTCCTGAACAGAGAAAAAATTCTGACCCGAATAGCAAACCATATTAAAGTCTATGGGACCCGAACTTGAAAAATCAAAAGTTCTTATTTTTCAGGCTTATATGCATGTAAATGGTCATAAAAAAGGGTATGGGGGTCCGGGTACTGCCCTGGGGGACATGTATCAATGCAAAAGAAGTTTTTTAAAAATATCCTTTTTACAGAAGTAGTGATTTTAATGATGCTGAAAGTGGAGTTCCACCCAAAAGTGAAACTTCCCCTTTTTCATCTCCCCCCTCCGGTGTCACATTTGGCACCTTTCAGGGGTGAGGGTGGGGGGACGGGGACTGCGGTGCCATCTTTTGGAAGTTCGCCCCCCTGCTCCTTTATCCGCCGCTGGGCCAGTTAGAAAATGCAGCCCACCTCATGCATGCATAGTAGGGAACTGGCTGTGAAGCCAAAATTCTTCACTGCCAGGTTCCCTTACCGGCAATGGTGGTGGCTGCACCCGACACCCGTCCTAAAGATCGATTGCGGTGCCGACATCGCGAGCTCCCTGGACAGGTAAGTGTCAATATATTAATAGTCAGCAGCTGCAGTATTTGTAGCTGCTGACATTTAATTTTTTTTGCGGGGGGGTGGACCTCCTCTTTACAATGCAACAATAAAAATTAAAAATTCCTTTAAATATAGTGCCTGGGGGGTCCCCTTCATCTGCCTGTAAAGTGGCACATCTGTACCATGTATAGAACCTACTGGAGCAAAACTGACACATCTAAAGAAAAAAAAAAGAATGAAATGACATTCAAATTGCAGGCACTACAATACCATTTCCGGCAATAGAAAAATGTAAACGAAAAATGGCAAAATAAATCCATAACAGACACTTATCCATGCATTCAACTGGCAAGTCAGAAAAGGGGGGAAGAGTGAGCGCCCCTCCTCCTGAACCATACCAGGCCACATGCCCTCAACATGGGAGGATGGGTGCTTTGTCACATTGCATATTGTTTCTATGATGATGGGGACAAGGAACTCATCCCCACAAGCCTGGGCTGTGGGGGTCTATGGGCAGAGGGCTTATCAGAATCTGAATCAGGGCTTAGCATGCCCTATGCAGTGCGCAGTGCATTGCAGGGCGTTCGGCGGGGTGAGCAGCCGCCAAACGCCCTGCAAATTCGGGTGTTCGTTGAACAGGCGATGTTCGAGCCAAACTTTTGCTCGGCCCGAACCGTTCACTCAATTCTATATCTATATTGATATAATTTGTTGGAAAGTAGATGAAAAGAACTTGTAGCAAGTTACTGTATTACAGGATTCTTAGAAATTGCATGCATTCTGACATGTCTGACTTTGTCTAATATGAATTTCCTAAAAATCATTATCAGTGAAAGATATTACTCACAGATACCGATATAATATGCAAAAAATAAACAGAAAGAAGGCACCTCTAAGTGCAGAAATAAAACTTTTAATATCCCAAAGGGATTACATTACAAGATAAAGGATGAAGGGAGCGCATCATGTGTAAAGTAAGGAAGGTGATCAGGATGGTCCCAGTATGTATCACAGATTCCCAGGGGTGTCACTATACAGCAGCAGAAAGTCCCAGGGGGACCAGCAGATGAAAGCCACAGCTTTGAAGGCACTGGAGGAGCAATTGCGCTGTCTGGATCAGCGGGGAAAGCAAATATTTCTGTATATTTTTTGTCATTAGAGATTGCTCCCCTCTTCGAGTGCTGCCCTAAGTGTATGAAGACCTCTCATCATTTGAATATCTCCACTCAACATAGACATCTATCTGCTTGGTCCTCTTTATCTCAATGTAATATGCACACTACTTTCTGTTCTCCAGCTCTATTGATCCTAGCCTTATAGTTTAACAAGAGCAGCCCTTTCACTTTACCATTAGGGCTTTTTGTAATTTCTCAAACCTTTTTCATTTGAGAAAATATAAAATAGTATGCAATCATTGAAATGTACCTGTTATATTAAGATGAGATTATAATTGCATACAATATAGTAATTACAGAATAATATAGTAAAAAGGTAAAATGTTCCAATTTTAGATGTTTTGCCAGTAGTAGAACACAGACAACAGAGAAAAGAAATGGGGGTAAAATGTTGAAAGATTGTTAGTAATAAATCTATCAAAATACTATGTTGTGATTTTTTTTAATGTTAATATTATTTGGAGGTTAAAATGGTTGTAAACCCTTTTAAAAAATTAAAAAAAAAAAACCCACAGCGGTCCTCGTTCACCACTCCAGCGGCCGACATCTCTCCGGGGGGTTATTTCCGGGTATTGCAGCTCCGGCGCTGTGATTGGCCGGAGTCACGATGAAGCCACTCCTGCGCATGCGCACGGGAGCCGCCGTTAATGGCACAGTACAGCTGAAGCAATACGTGCCATTGCTCCAGTTTGCTTAAGTGCGCATGTGCCGATGACGCTGGCACATGCAAATACAGGGATATCTCCTAAATTGTGCAGGTTTAGGAGATATCCAGTGTAGCTACAGGTAAGCCTAATTATAGGCTTACCTGTAGTATAAAATGGTTGTAAAGGGTTTACAACCACTTTAAGTTAAGGGGTATAGTTCTGAACTAGAGATCAGAACAGGGGAAAAAGTTATGATGTCATCTGTAGCAGCAAATCAGACTTTTTATTTTCTTATGTGGAAAATAGATACAAGGAATTCTCCAGTTTTTATAAATGGGTCTGTTAAAGTGTATTTAATGCAAAATTTTATTTTTTTTTAATTTCTAATTGAGAGAAAATATTTAAAATCTTTTCCGAACTACTATACCAGGGACAACAAAGAGAAGATTCCCCTACACCTTTTTGTAGTGACAGCTGTACAATTTTGAATAACCCATTAGATTTTGACCTGGTGACAATGGCCTGAATCTACCATGTGAAGACACAGACCAGAAAAAAAAAACCTGAAAAGAAAAAAAACATGGGGATTACCTATTACCGTCTCTATCCAAAACTAAACATATTGCACAAAAAACCCTAAGAAATAAAATAAAAATAAAAACTCTTCACAGTAAAGGTCCAGAATAAGAACAGACTCCATGAGCTGCCAGCTTTGCAATTCAGAAAATACTCTTCTGTGCCCCTATCTAATTAAGAGCCCCATTTTTAACAAAGAGAGTATATTACTCTCTTCTCCCTTCTATATACTGCACTGTTAGTAAACAGCGCGACTTGTGGTGATTGGGCACTCCTCACAATTTTTTTTTTCTTAGTCTATTAGGAAGAATAGTGTTTCACTTGCTTTAGAGTACTGAAACTAGCTAAGCAGATTTGTAAAACGCATCTCTGTGAAGTATAAATGTGCATTTTTAACCACATGCCGACCAGCGCACGACGATATACGTCAGCACAATGGCACGGCTGGGCAAATGGGCGTACAGGTACGTCCCCTTTAAATCACGGCATTGTGGGTGCTCGCGGGGCGCGCTTGAGCATGCCCGCCTCGTACTCCATGACTCGATGTCTGCTGGGGGCCCTCGTGTCATGGAGCGGCAGAACGGGGAGATGGAATTTTAAACTAGGCATTTCCCTGTTCTGCCTAGCAACATGACAGAGATCTACTGCTCCCTTTCATCAGAAGCAGTGATCTCTGTCATGTTCTAGTGAGGTAATCCCCCCACAGTTAGAATCACTCCCTAGGACACACTTAACCCCTTGATCGCCCCCTAGTGTTTAACCCCTTCCCTGCTAGCATCATTTACACAGTAATCAGTGCATTTTTATAGCACCGATCACTGTATAAATGACAATGGTCCCAAAATAGTGTAAAAAATGTTCGATGTGTCCGCCATAATGTCGCAGTCACGATAAAAATTGCAGTTAAAAAAAAATTAATAATTAAAATGTCATAAATCTATCCCCTATTTTGTAGACAATATAACTGTTGCGCAAACCAATCAATATAGGCTTATTGCGATATTTTTACCAAAAAATATGTAGAAGAATACATATTGGCCTAAACTGAGAAAGAAATTGTTTTTTATATATTTTAGGGGGATCTTTATTATAGCAAAAAGTAAAAAATATTGCTTTTACTGCCGGGTGGCATGCTCGGATAAGGGTCTGGTATGGATTTTGGGGGGGACCACACGCCATTTTAAAAAAAAAATGTTGGTGTGGGAGTCCCCACCGAATCCATACTAGACCTGAAGGGCCTGGTATGGACCTGGGGGTAAACCCCACGCCGTTTTTTTCACAAATTTTTTTGCCAGCAAATAGTTTTTTTTCTTTTACATTCGGCTTTCTGCGGGAAACCCTGCTGACAGATGATGACTTATCGGTTGTTAAGGACGCGGCGGCTGGCTTCCCGGCCCCCTGCTTAGCAACCAGCTTCATACAGGGGTAAAATAAGAACCGCAAAACACATAAAAAATCACTTCACACTTGTGTTTCTGGTGTGGTTCCATTGCAATCTATTGATATCTCTCAAGAGGACAGAAGACCCCCAGGCACTGTCTGAAAAAGCAAGCCAGGATTTTATTGAACAAATAAGTAAAACACCGCACAAAAATGTTTACAGCAATTCATGTTTTTAAGGACAACATTGTCATTTTTATTGTTAGGGCCTGTGTTAGTCACTCACCTTAGCCCCTTTTTCTATGAATTGCTGTAAACATTTTTGTGCGGTGTTTTACTTATTTGTTCAATAAAATCCTGACTTGCTTTTTCAGACAGTGCCTGGGGGTCTTCTATCCTCTTGAGAGATATCAATTCTCTTTGTTTTTTCTTGTATGCTTTAGGACATCCCTGACTGGTATCCCGCATCCTTTATGCGGTTGATTGCCTGACATAAGCCTGTCTTCATAATTATTAAGATTGGTGGTTGATCCGGGCTAACTTCACTCATTTTTTGTCCATTGCAATCCTTTAAATCGCAAGAAAAAAGTCACTGACCCTTTCCAAAAATGCACCGCCCGCAAAACGCATAGATGTGAACTAGTACCATAGGAAACCATATTAAGGTGTCCGTTTATGAAGCAGTGAAATCTATTCACTGCTTCGTTCTCCGGCATTCACAGTGAAGATTTTTCTCCTCTGTGTGCCAGTTTATGAAGCGGTGTAGATCGCTTCACCTTTGGAGGAGTGAAGCGATCTACAAATGCTTCAAACAGTGGAGAACGGCCCCTGATACTGGAATCTCGTGAGACTTTACGAGATTACAGCACCAGATGTCAGTTTATCAAGCAGTGATAAATTATCACCGCTCAACGGCGTGGATTAATGTTAATAAAATAACAGTCCCCCTACATTATACACATATGTATACACACACACACACATTATATATACATGTATATACACACACATGATATATATATACATATACACATTATATGTATATATGTATATATATGTATACACATAAATATGACAGGGGGACATGCTTACAGTGTTGGGGGGTCTGAACGAGGCATAAGGAAGTTAAAAAACTTCCTCCTTCCCCCTCAGATCCCCCCAGATTTCCTCTTCACTCCCCGATTCACCACCTCTGAGCTGGTGAACCTGGGAGTGTGAATTCTGACTCAGATCACCAGTGAAGCGGTGAGATCACCGCTTCATAAACTGGCCGTTACTGTGTCATTCATGAGAATTCTCCGTGTGTAGAGATAATCGGAGGGCGAACAAGTTCAAACATGTTCTCCCCCGATTATCACTGTTTCATAAACTGTTTATGGACTGTGATCAGCGGCGATCCTCGGGATCACCGCTGATCACTGCTTCATAAACGGACACCTAAATGGACTGTAGTGCGTTTCTACAAACTGAAAAACGCACAAAAAACGCATAGGTGTGAACATAGGGTCAATGTCCCTGCTGATTATACACTGTTCTTTTTCCTAAATAAAATATATTATGGAAAAAAAAAAGAAATTAGCCTGAGACACTAAGATCATCCAGAATTTATTCACAGGTGCATTGACCTGCAGTTGAGCTCATTCTGGACTGAATTTGACATTTTTCAAAGCTTTATCAACATGCTTTAAGCTGCTTTTGCATTCTCCTTGACTTGTGTTGTGAGTTAACCAATTCTGACTCAACCAAAATCCCATCAACATAGGATGTAATCAAGTTAAACAAAGTTGGGCCCCAGTAGAACTAAATCAAATAGGGAGAACAGAAGATGCTTTTGAGGGTTATGCAATTAACAGCAGTTACCTTCTAATGAATCTCTAAGAAAGAACTTATACTTTAAAAAAAAATACTCTGCAATACCGATCCACTTCAAGTGACGTCTCGAGTTTTCTGAGATAGTTGCTTCTTTTGCCATTTGAAATGTTTTCTCGGCCAATGAAATCTACTTCTCATTTTCTGTCCTTCTGCCTGTAAAGCATTAGCACGTCACACACTGCGGTCCCCTCTGGCAGCGAGCTGGGTTAAGGAATGGATATGTAGCAATAATGTGGAATAAATTAATTGTCTTCACCATAAACAATGAACCGTTCATTTGTTTACAAGCGCAATCAAGTCTATTGCTTACCGCAGCACATAAAAGAAAAACCTCACAATAAAAAAACAGGATTGCATTTTTCAGCAGCTTGACTCACAAACTTCCTCTGTGAACAGGGGACATTACATTCTGTGTAGGCCTAGTGCAGATTGCATCTTATGCTTTTTAAAAGGCAAGGGACAAAGAATAAGCAGTTTAAGTGACGCCACTTTTTTTCATTTATCTTATAAGTATTTGAAGTTGATATTTTAGGCCTATTCATACCATTCTTTCATGCATGGAAAATGCAAAGTATTATTGCCTGTTTATTTATTGCATACAGGAAAAGTAAACTGTAATGCCCTGTACACACGATCGGACTCACCGACGGAAAATTTGTGCGATCGGAACTTGTTGTCGGAAATTCCGACTGTGTGTAGGCTCCATCTGACTTTTTCCATCGGAATTTCCGACACACAAAGTTTGAGAGCTGGATCTAAAATTTTCCGACAAAATCCGTTTGCGTAAATTCCGATCGTGTGTAGACAATTCCAATGCACAAAGTGCCACGCATGCTCAGAATCAAGCAGAAGAGCCGTACTAGCTATTGAACTTTATTTTTCTTGGCTCGTTGTACGTGTTGTACATCACTGCGTTCTTGACGTTCTAAATTTCTGACCAACTTTGTGTGACCGTGTGTATGCAAGACAAGTTTGAGCCAACATCCGTCGCTAAAAATCCATGGATTTTGTTGTTGGAATGTCCAATCGTGTGTACAGGGCATTAGACGTACCTCAACTGTGCAGCATTCCTACCAAAAGTTACTGTCACAGAGGAGAATGAAAAATAGCAGCCCAGCTCAGAGCATCCAGGCATTTATTTTTTTTTTCCATTGTCTAAAGAGCAGTAGGAAAATGATGTCTGCCATGGTCCCACTTCCCTTTGTTTAACCTTTTATATCTAAACCCAACCACTAGAACCTCGTAGAAGCTTCAATACATTATTGTAATTTCTAAAGTTGTTTTTTTAATCTTTATAAACCTGCGATTTCCAAAAAAAAGATATCTGGTGATCCTGCTATGAAGGGGATGGCACAATAACTCCATATTTCCACCCAATTGGCGTCCTGCATTATCACACTATAACATGCTTCCCTGGTTGAAACTACTGAAGTGGCCGTGATGAAACAAATAGGGCAGTCATGGCCCACCATTGTCACCATCAGGAGGCTAGTCCTGAAAAAAATATGTGCAGCTGACGTTGAAGGATGTATTGTTATATAGCATTGTTGAGATGTAAAAAAAGAAGGAAAAGTATCTGATGAATTTTTTTCTATAATACACAGTACTTTCACAATTGGAATTTAGTTAAAGGGTAACTTCACTTTCGTGGGGAAAAAAAAAATTGCAAATAAAGAATAAATAATATTCTTAATATATAATACAATTGCAATCACAGCCAGTGAGCAGAGAGCAAGGGGCGGAGCCGAGCTGCACTGTGTGTGTCAATAGACACACAGAGACCGGCTCGGGAGTGAGCCCACACGAGTGCCCCCGTAGCAAGCGGCTTGCTATGGGATTCCTCAGCAGGGAGGAGAAGCCAGGAGCGCTGGCAGGGGACCCGAGGAGTGGAGGATTGGGGCTGCAAAACCATTGCAAAGAGCAGGTAAGCATAACATGTTTGTGTTTTTTTTTTTCATTTACAATCACAGATCAGCCTGGTAAAGTAATAGAGTAGGAGCCAATGCACAGTGCTCGATCACAATCGGGCTCATGTGAATATAATTGGGGGTTGAAGGGGGGAGCTGCACTGCAATGCATTAAGGTTAAAAACCTTCTAACTTTAGAACAACTTTAAAGCGGAGTTTCAACGTCAGTTCAATTTTTATTTTTTTTAAACAATTCGTAAGTTCATATAATTTAAATGTAACACTCACTTCTTTTTTCCAATATATCCCCCGATGTCCGCTTTCGTATAAAAAACAAAGTTACATAATGTCTTCCTGGCAGTTTTCATCTTGCCTGTGGGCATGTGAAGCTCACAAGCAAACAGTTCCGGGATACGGTGATGCTGAGCTAACAGCATGCACCGCCCAGTAGGGCGGAGATTGATGGCAGTGGGCAGTGTCAGTAGTTTTTTATTGTTATTATTTTGGGGGCTTTGGTGAAATATCAGGGGTCTAAACAGACCCCTGATGTCTCACTTTTGCAACAGATAAAGGGGCTGAGGACAGAAATTCCCCAGCCCCTTTCTCTGAACCGTCAGCTGCACTGGGCAGTGAATGAATAGGAAATGTCCTGTACTAAGCGGCTTACTGTTCATTCACAAACTGAACCCAAGTAAACATTGTTTACTTGGGTTCAGTTATGAATGAACACAGTGAGTAATCAGTACCAATCACTTACTGTGCTCAATCAGAAAAGGAAGTGGCCGGTTAATGACACAGACCTGTGCAGCGGGGCTAATCTACGCTGTATGGGGGGGTGATCTTTCCCTGCAGTATTTTTACCATTTACTTACAGGTCTTCTTCCTATCCTGTGACTAGACAGTGTAAGGAGAAACAGTACACTTACATAGTTACATAGTTACAAAGTTACATAGTAGGTGAGGTTTAAAAAAGACACAAGTCCATCAAGTTCAACCTATGTGTGTGATTATATGTCACTATTACGTTGTATATCCCTGTATGTTGTGGTTGGTCAGGTGCTTATCTAATAGTTGTTTTGAAACTGTCGATGCTCCCCACTGAAAATACCACTTGTGGAAGGGAATTCCAATCCTTGCCGCTCTTACAGTAAAGAACCCTCTACGCAGTTAAAGGTTAAACCTCTCTTCTTCTAATTTTAATGAGTGGCCATGTGTCTTATTAAACTCCCTTCCGCTGAAAAGTTTTATCCCTATTGTAGGGTCACCAGTATGGTATTTGTACTTTGAAATCATATCCCCTCTCAAGCGTCTCTTCTCCAGAGAGAATAAGTTCAGTGCTTGCAAACTTTCTTCATAACTAATATCCTCCAGTCCCTTTTTTAGCCTTGTTGCCCTTCTCTGTACTTGCTCCATTTCCAGTACATCCTTCCTGAGGACTGGTGCCCAGAACTGGACAGCATACTCCAGGTGAGGCTGGACCAGAGTCTTGTAGAGTGGGAGAATTATCGCTTTATCTCTGGAGTTAATTCCCTTTTTAATGCATGCCAATATTCTTTTCGCTTTGTTAACAACAGCTTGGCATTGCATGCCATTGCTGAGCCTATCTTCTACTAGGACCCCCCAGGTCCTTTTCAATCCTTGATTCCCCCAGAGGTTCTCCCCCCAGTGAGTAGATTGCATTCATATTTTGCATTATTTTACATTTTTCCACATTAAACCTCATTTGTCATGTAGTTGCCCACCCCATTCATTTGTTCAGATCTTCTTGCAAGGTTTCCACATCCTGCAGAGAAGTTATTGCCCTGCTTAGCTTAGTATTGTAAAGTATTCATATCCCTTGAAATTTTCCACATTTTGTCATGTTACAACCAAAAACGTAAATGTACTTTATTGGGATTTTATGTGATAGACCAACACAAAGTGGCATATAATTGTGAAGTGGAAGGAAAATGATAAATGGTTTTCAAAAGTTTTTACAAATAAATATGTGAAAAGTGTGGCGTGCATTTGTATTTAGCCCCCTGAGTCAATACTTTGTAGAACCACCTTTTTCTGCAATTACAGCTGCAGGTCTTTTTGGGGATATCTCTACCAGCTTTGCACATCTAGAGAGTGACTTTTTTGCCCATTCTTCTTTGCAAAATAGCTCAAGCTCTGTCAGATTGGATGGAGAAGTTTCAAGTCTTGCCACAGGGACTTTGACTGGGCCATTCTAACACATATGCTTTGATCTAAACCATTCTTTTGTAGAATGTATGTTTAGGGTCCTTGTCCTGCTGGAAGGTGAACCTCCCCAGTCTCAAGTCTTTTGCAGACTCTAACAGGTTTTCTTCTAAGATTGCCCTGTATTTGGCTCCATCTATCTTCCCATTAACTCTAACCAGCTTCCCTGTCCCTGCTGAAGAAAAGCATCCCCACAACGTAATGCTGCCACCACCATTTTTCGCGGTGGGGATTGTATGTTCAGGGCGATGTGCAGTGTTAGTTTTTCGCCACACATAGCGTTTTGCTTTTAGGCCAAAAAGTTACATTTTGGTCTCATCTGACAAGAGCACCTTCTTCCACATGTTTGCTGTGTCCCCCACATGGCTTCTCGCAACTGCAAATTGGACTTTTTATGGCTTTCTTTCAGCAATGACTTTCTTCTTGCCACTCTTCCATAAAGGCCAGATTTGTGGAGTGCACAACTAATAGTTGTCCTGTGGACAGATTCTTCCACCTGAGCTGTGGATCTCTGCAGCTCCTCCATAGTTACCATGGGCCTCTTGGCTGCTTCTCTGAATAATGCTCTCCTTGCCTGGCCTGTCAGTTGAGGTGGATGGCCATGTCTTGGTAGGTTTGCAGTTGTGCCATACTCTTTCCATTTTCGTATGATGGATTGAACAGTGCTCCATGAGATGTTCAAAGCTTGGGATATTTTTTTATAACCTAATCCTGTTTTAAACTTCTCCACAACTTTATCCCTGAGCTGTCTGATGTAGTCCTTGGCCTTCATGATGCTGTTTGTTCACTAAGGTTCTCTAACAAACCTCTGAGGGCTTCACAGAACAGCTGTATTTATACTGAGATTAAATTACACACAGGTGGACTCTATTTACTAATTAGGTGACTTCTGAAGGCAGTTGGTTCTACTAGATTTTAGTTAGGGATATTAGAGTAAAGGGGCTGAATACAAATGCACACCACACTTTTCAGATATTTATTTGTAAACAATTTTGAAAAACATTTATCATTTTCCTTCCACTTCACAATTATGTGCCACTTTGTGTTGGTCTATCAAATAAAATCCCAATAAAATACATTTACGTTTTTGGTTTTAGTATGACAAAATGTGGAAAATTTCAAGAGGTATAAATACTTTTCCAAGGCACTGTACAAAGCAATCAAAATATTGCTTGTAAAACCTTGACACCATGGGCCAAAGTTAGATCTCAAAGAAAGCAACAAATGTTTTTCACTTTGACTTTGTACTGCTTCATGGCATTTTTCTAATGATTCAATTTTACATATAATGAAATCTGCAAATTACAATTTTTTCTTTAAACAATTGTATCTTAAATAACAAAGTATTGATAGAATAGTGGGAGATAAATTGGTATGACTACACCTATGGTTTCTGCCAGTGTATCACTGGTTTGAGGCTCTAGGTTTAAATAGTTTTGTAACCTGGGATTTCCTGCAGGATAGCCATGTAAATTGATTTATGATTGATGTATTGAGTCGTTACGCAATGTACATAGATTTAACACATCAGGACATCAGGAAGCTATTTTACCTAAGGCAGCAGGTGGCACATACAAACTGAAAGCAATGCCGGTTACTCACAGTGTTTTTATTTGATGAATTAACAATTTGATTACTGGAATGTCATAGAAATTTGCACTTTAAAAACGAACTGAATTGTATGTGAAGAAAACATGCATTTTGCAGAGTGTGTAATTCAAAGAAGGTCCACACTAGCAATCAAGCAAAAACAAATATTGCTACCCAAGAATGGCCCCACTACCTAGAAGAAACATTACATGAAAAATTCTTGGGTTGCCAGGGAAGCTTTCTTTAACCCCTTTATGGCTAAGGGTAAAACAAATCTTCAAGCCCAAGCTTAATTTTGCAACTTTGACATGTGTTAATAAAACCGTACATATCATCACAACTACTTTGTGCAACCAGGTGGATTATATCTTGTTATTTTTTCAGGACAAATTGGGCTTTTATTTGGTGGTAAACGGTTATGGATATCTTACATTTTTTTTTAATTATTTAAAAAAAAAAACTGTCCCTAACTAGTAAAAAAAACCCTTGTTATTTAAATTTAGATGTATATTCCTTGCTACTATCATAACCTACTATTAAAGAACAACCCAAAAGAATTGCCCCACTCCTGATGCCCACAGCGATACCACATATTTGTATGGTAGTTGTTGTTTGTACCTGTGGTATAGCCCAAAACAATAGTGCACATTATGCTTTTTTTTTATCTTACCTAAAACACACTGACACTAACTGACACTGATACTAATAAAAAAACAAATCCTGTCAAAAAAATACATACCCTGACCTTTGACCCTGCCCTTGACTTTTGAACTTGACCTTGTCCCTGACCTTGACCCAAACGCTAACCCTGGCACTGATCTAGGTCAAACTTTGATCTAGGCTTTTTTTTTAAATTTTTTTTATTATTATTTTTTTTTCTACACACTTTTTTTTCTATCTCTGCAAGGAGAAAGATGAAATATATCTCTCGTCCATTCACAGACACAGAAAACATGGGGCAGGCTTCACCACGCCAATCAGAGGCTATCATAGCGATCAGGTGACCCAGAATCACGTTTTGGGTCCCGATTGCTAGAACGGGGCCTGGGGCTCTCGGTGACACCCCGATCTCTGTGCTGGGATCATGCTGTGCAGCGCGCTCCCAGCACAAAAAGAGATATGCAAATATGTGGCCCCATTAAAAGAAGGCCAGTCCAGTGGGGCTGCATATTTGTGCTACGTTGGCGCCAAGGGGTTAACCACTTGCCAACCGCAATGCATATATATATACATTGTGGTTTGCAAGTGGTTTACCGGGCTGAAGATATCATTGTTTTTTAAAGACGCCTTTTTCTTGAAAGCATTCTGAGCAGCTCATGAGCCACTGGAACACTTTCAGAAGCACTGGGAGGGAATGCCCTCCCCCTCACCCAGCTGCTCACCAGTGTCTATCGGGCTTACTGTTTCAGCTGGCTTGCCCGAAAAATGATTCGATGGCTGGTCACAGAATTGATAAATGACTAAATCATCTTTGATCGCCTCTATGGCCTTGGAGGACCAGAATAACGTCATTGCAGGTCCAGGGTTGATCTTTTTACTTTTAAAGGTAAATAAGAGGTTTGGAGTCTGTTTGACCCCAGATATCTCCATAGAGAGAACTAAAAGTGATAAAAAAATTAATGAAAAATAAAGGGACAGTGTAAAAATAGAAAATAAAATCAACAAGGAAAAAAAAATGTAAGTGCCCCCTATCCCTCTGTGCTCGCACACATATGTAAACGGTGTTCGCACCACACATGTAAAGTATTGCTGCAAATGTTAGAGCAAGAGCAATAGGTCTAGTGCTAGACCTCCTCTGTAACGCTAAACAGGTAACCAGTAAAGGCATTTAAAGCGTCGCCTATGGAGATTTTTAAGTACCGTAGTTTGTCGCAATTCCATGAGCGTGTGCAATTTTAAAGCGTGACATGTTATTTATCTATTTTCCCAGTGTAACATCATCTTTCATATTATACAAATAAAGTAATTGGGTATATATAGTGTTTTGGTTTTTCTTCATTCATTAAAATTTATTTTTCCAAAAACATTGCGTTTGAAAAACCGCTGCACAAATACTGTGTGACATAAAACATTGCAACAATTGCCATTTTATTCCCTAGGGTCTCTGCTACAAAAAAATATAAAATGTTTGGGTGTTATCAGTCATTTTCTAGCTAAACATACTGATTTAAACTTGTAAACAAAAAGTGCCAGAAAAGGCCTGGTCTTCAAGTGGTTGTGTTTGCTATGTAACTGAAAATAAAAGGTCCCCTTTTTAAGCGGATGAGTTTTGGATCATTTCAGCATTCCTTTACCAACTGATAATAAATCTCAACACCAGATTGATGTAGAAATGCTTTGGATTAAACTTCTGAGTGCTCAAAGTAGGCAGGTTCTGCAGTGGCATATGTACAGTAGTACTAGACTCTCTATATGCTATAGTTGTAAGCAAGTAGCAATATAAAGGGGACTTCAGAAGGATGTACTAACTTCAGGATTACAGAGTAGATGGGTTCTTCTAGTGGAGGCTACTATTAGCCATAATAAACTGGACTGGTTCTGTAATGCTGAAGATGTTTTTGTCACTTTTATACATGGTTTCTTAAGTTAAAATGAGTGTCATGAACATAATCCAGCATTTAAAATCACATTTACAGGTAAGTAACCTAAATCTTGTCCTATAGATCTTATGTAGCTTGAAACCCTGGTGATTGAGATACCCTAGAGGCTATACATTCTGGAGTGTGTTTCTGATGCTCATTCAAACTGAGGTAGGCACTTGATTAAGAAGCAGAATGTCTTCAGCAGTATTGTCTAGTTGAGTCTTCTAGCTATACCATGACCTGGTTAAATTAGAACCTTAACGGACAAATTAGAGAACCAAAGGCTTTTTTTCCAGAACAGATAGACATATGCACAACTGTGCATGGAAGACACCCCAATAGGACTTTTAAGGCATAGAGAAGGCCCACAGAGGTGTCTTCCATGCACAGTTGTGCATATGTCTTTCTGTATTTGGGATGTTTGCAGAACCTTTTTTATTTACACTCTATTAAGCTCATCATCCTTGTAAATTTTATCAGAACAGGGGTTGCAACTGTTGCAGTAGAGGCAAGAATTGAACGACATTGGAAACACCTGTTTCTGCTTGAAGGCTGTTGCCTAAAAGATAAGTCAAGTTTTTGGTGGGATCAAAGGGGGCCCAACAACAACCTCTCATCAGTCCTCAGGAGCTGTTCTTCCATGATTTGTCCCCAGTGACATGTAACAGTATTTTAATCTCACTAACAAATAAAATTGTATAGTATACAGCGAGCATAATTTCCACAGGGCTATGAAGGATAGAGGCATTGACTACAGTTTATAGTAGAAACCAACAGTAAACCATTCCAACTGCATTAGCCATCTTTCATATAAGCAATAACCACTGCATATGACATTTCTATAACCATTCCCACAAAACATTGTTTCATTCTATGTAATTGTGCTATATTATCTTTATCCTCACGTGTCTTGGCAATCCTTTATTATTGATCTAGTGCAACAAAGCCATCAAAATTTCATGGTGAAAGCTTGTGGCCTCATCATACTTTGTCTGCCATAATGGGTTTTCTATTGTCGAGGTGTTTGTCCTCAGTGCTTTGATAGAGCATGTCATCTTTTACAAATTTTTCATCTTTTTATTCTCCCTTTCTATCTAGCTCTTATCAAGCCTGTTGTATAGCAATCTTCCCTCATCTTCTACTGTAAGCTCTTCTCTTTTGATGACTTCACATGCTGAAGAATAAAAGTCATTGTTCTTCTAGTGTTGTCTTGGTTCATCTTGTCTCCCTGAACTCTGATTCTGACACTTTTCGTTTGACTCGATTTTTTAAGACTTAGAACTTTCCCTCTTTACTTCTTTTTAATCCTTCTGTGGGAGTTTTCTCTGGCTCATTGAAATTCTTTTCTGTTTCTGTGCCAATCAATTCTATTTCCAATGTGTGTTTTGCTCTCCACTAAGGTCCTGGTCCCTGAACACTTTTCAAGTAATTTCCTTCTTTCAGCTCAACCAAATTCCATTTTTCCCATCAGGATGCATGCCACCCCTCTTCTTCTTTCGCCCTTTGCATTCCAGGCTGGATGTGACATTCATTCTGTTCTGTTTCTTCTAAAACATTGATGTGTGGTGTTCTCTAAATCATGACTTATACACAACATGATCCGTCTCTCTCTGGATTAGACAGGGAAATTAATCAGTGGAGTCAGTAGTGCCCCCACAGCTAGTGTTAGAACTGAGTTGTCTTTAGTTTAAGATGGCAAGTCAGTTGAATGCCTTTAATGTGTTCTTTTAATGTATTACTTTATTTACCTATGAAAATAAGTAATTTTAAGAATGCACCCATCTCAAAACTTAAAGTAGAACTATGGACAAAACTTTTTTTTTCTTTTTGGATAGAGTAAAGGAAATTTTTTTTCGCCATCTCGGTCCCATTGCAGAGATTTCTCTGCATTTCCTGTCCCATAGGCAAACAGGAAGTGAGAAGAAATCCCTGAAAATTAAGGACATTTCTTGGGGATCCCTAGGTCACCAGAACTAGTATCCCCATAGGAAGATTTCCCCTCTATTACTTTTTTGGGGACAACCCAAAATTTGGGATTTTCTTTTACTTTCATGTTTAATGACAAATGGTAATCAGGACATATAGAGAGGGTGAATCTCCTTAACCGCTTGCTCACCGTCCGCCACAGTTATACTGCGGCAGAATGGCACAGGCAGGCGAATCGCCGTCATGGTACATCAGTACCATAGACGCCCCCTGCTCGCCCATGGAACCGATGCGAGTGCCCGGCGGTCTCGATCACCTTCGGGCTCCCACAATCGCTCGGGGCACATGGAGAACCGGGAGCTGTGTGTGTAAACACACAGTTTCCGGTTCTCTGAGGGGAGAACTAACAGATCCTCTGTTCATACATACTGTTAGTTTCCCTGCACAGTCCACACCCCCCTTCAGTTAGAACACTTCCTAGGACACACATTAACCCCTTCACTGCCCCCTAGTGTTAACCCCTTCACTGCCAGTGACATTTTTACAGTAATCAATGCATTTTTAATCGCACTGATCCCTGTATTAATGCCAGTGGTCCCAAAAGTGTGTCAAAATTGTCCGACGTGTCCGCCATAATGTCGCAGTCACGATAAAAATCGCTGATCACCGCCATTACTAGTAAAAAAAAAATTATTAATAAAAATGCCATAAAACTATCTCCTATTTTGTAGACGCTATAACTTTTGTGCAAACAAATCAATATACACTTATTGAGATTTTTTTTACCAAAAATATGTAGAAGAATACATATCGGCCTAAACTGAGGAAAAAAATGTTTTTTTTTTTATATATTTTTTGGGGATATTTTTTATAGCAAAAAGTAAAAAAATGTGTTTTTTCAAAATTGTCGCTCTTTTTTTGTTTATAGCTCAAAAAATAAAAACCGCAGAGGTGATCAAATACCACCAAAAGAAAGCTCCATTTGTGGGGGAAAAGGGACGATGATTTTGTTTGGGAGCCACGTCGCACGACCGAGCAATTGTCAGTTAAAGCGACGCAGTCCTGAATTGCAAAAAGTGCTCTGGTCTTTGGCCAGCCAAATGGTCCAGGGCTGAAGCGGTTAATGGGGGCACAAACAGCAAAAAAAAACTGACATGTGTTCTAATCCCTCTCCACTCTATCCAAAACAAAACAAAAAAAATTGCCTTTAATTATACTTTAAAGTGGAACTTCTCTCTCCCAATCAACATTAAGTAATCCCCATGATACTAACATTAATAAACAGAAAGGAAACATATCATATTTACTTGTTTTAAACTTTTTTTAAAATTTCTTCAGTTACTTCCTAGTTTCTTGCCTAGGTAAATGATATCATACAGCCCAGGAGTCTTCAGGAGGGAAGAGAGGAGGGTTTTTTCTCAGCTATGTACACGCTCCTGTATGCATTCTTGAGCTAAGGGCAGATGGATTCCAGGTAGTAAATGCTACATTAATCACACTTAAGATGGCCACAGCCAGAAATGCTAGGGGGTGTTTTTCAAAGTGATTTCTCAACAAAATAAAGTATGGAGACATGGATGGATTGGAGAGTTTGCTTTAAATTAAAAAAATTATGTAGTGTTTTTGTCTGCGATGCTCAGATGCAGTGAAGATCCACTTTAAAGGGGTTGTAAAGGTAACGCTTTTTTTTTTTTAAAAAAATAACAAACATGTTATACTTACCTTCACTGTGCAGCTCGTTCTGCACAGAGTGGCCCCGAACCTGGTCTTCTGGGGTCCCTCGGCGGCTGTTTCAGCTCCTCCCCACAAGCATTAACCACCTTAATGCGAGCTCCCTCGCATGGTGGTTAGTGCTTGCGGGCGCGCTCCCGTGATACAGCCGGCGGCTATAGCCGCTCACTGTATCACTCGTATGGCTCGAGCCAATGGCTGCGCTGCTTCCAATCCATCCACTGTAGCCAATCAGCGGCCAGGGTGAGCGGAGGAATAGATGTCGGGAACGAGAAGCTGACTTTCGAGGCGTCAGGTAAGTAAAACGGGGGGGGCTGGGGGCGGCGGTATTGTCAGAAGTTTTTTCACCTTAATGCATAGAATGCATTAAGGTGAAAAATTTTTTACCTTTACAACCCCTTTAAGTATTTAGAACGTAATTTATACTCAAGATATATTATGTTGATTGCGTGCAACATGCATTTATAGAAGGAGGAAGGTTCTGAACTAACCTTGGAAAGTATTATTTTACCAAAAGAGTAGTGAATGCTTGGAACAGGTAAGACAATGAGTTAATCAATAGGAAATGAATTTAAACATGCTTGAGTTAAAACATACATCTAAATCCAGATTAAATGGTTAAAAAAATAAATAAACACAAAATAAAGGGGGCAGACTCAATGGACCATTTGGTTTTTTCCCTGTTATGTTCCTAGGTTTCTATATAAAAATCAATAGAGCAATCCATGTGAATTATTACTCAGCTGAACTCTGCCTAAATCATTAAATATACAGTTAGAAATATTGTAATTTACTTTGCTTCATTTCCCAATGACTGTGAGCACTGAAACAGACTTTTCAAAAGGAACAGCCATAAAAGCACTGTTTACGGTAGATTAGTGAATCCTATGAATGTCTGCAAGGCTTCTAATATTGGCTGCCCCTACTAGAGAGACCCCCCTCCCTCTCTGTCCCAGTGCCAGGAGTGAGGAAATGAAGTGAGGAAAAATCTTGGGCCTCCAACAGTGATAAAACCTGACAGGGGTTCTAACCCATCTCCACTCTAGCCAAAGCTTATATATATATATATATATATATATATATATATATATATATATATATATATATATATATATATACACACAGTGGGGACAGAAAGTATTCAGACCCCCTTACATTTTTTACTCTTTGTTATTTTGCAGCCATTTGCTAAAATCATTTAAGTTCATTTTTTTTCCTCATTAATGTACACACAGCACCCCATATTGACAGAAAAACACAGAATTGTTGACATTTTTGCAGATTTATTAAAAAAGAAAAACTGAAATATCACATGGTCCTAAGTATTCAGACCCTTTGCTCAGTATTTAGTAGAAGCACCCTTTTGATATAATACAGCCATGAGTCTTTTTGGGAAAGATGCAACAAGTTTTTCACACCTGCATTTGGGGATCCTCTGCCATTCCTCCTTGCAGATCCTCTTCAGTTCTGTCAGGTTGGATGGTAAACGTTGGTGGACAGCCATTTTTAGGTCTCTCCAGAGATGCTCAATTGGGTTTAAGTCAGGGCTCTGGCTGGGCCATTCAAGAACTGTCATGGAGTTGTTGTAAAGGCCACTCCTTCATTATTTTAGCTGTGTGCTTAGGGTTATTGTCTTGTTGGAAAGTAAACCTTTGGCCCAGTCTGAGGTCCTGAGCACTCTGGAGAAGTTTTTTATCCAGGATATCCCTGTACTTGGCCGCATTAATCTTTCCCTCAATTGCAACCAGTTGTCCTGTCCCTGCAGCTGAAAAACACCCCCACAGCATGATGCTGCCACCACCATGCTTCACTGTTGGGACTGTATTGGACAGGTGATGAGAAGTGCCTGGTTTTCTCCACACATACCACTTAGAATTAAGGCTAAAAAGTTCTATCTTGGTCTCATCAGACCAAAGAATCTTATTTCTCACCACCTTGGAGTCCTTCAGGTGTTTTTTAGCAAACTCCATGCGGGCTTTCATGTGTCTTGCACTAAGGAGAGGCTTCCGTCGGGCCACTCTGCCATAAAGCCCCGCCTGGTGGGGGGCTGCAGTGATGGTTGACTTTCTACAACGTTCTCCTATCTCCCGACTGCATCTCTGGAGCTCAACCACAGTGATCTTTGGATTCTTCTTTACCTCTCTCACCAAGGCTCTTCTCCCCCCGATAGCTCAGTTTGGCCAGACAGCCAGCTCTAGGAAGGGTTCTGGTCGTTCCAAACATCTTCCATTTAAGGATTATGGAGGCCACTGTGCTCTTAGGAACCTTAAGTGCAGCAGAAAGTTTTTGTAACCTTGGCCAGATCTGTGCCTTGCCACAATCCTGTCTCTGAGCTCTTCAGGCAGTTCCTTTGACCTCATGATTCTCATTTGCTCTGACATGCACTGTAAGCTGTAAGGTCTTATATAGACAGGTGTGTGGCTTTCCTAATCAAGTCCAATCAGTATAATCAAACACAGCTGGACTCAAATGAAGGTGTAGAACCATCTCAAGGATGATCAGAATGGACAGAACCTGAGTTAAATATATGAGTGTCACAGCAAAGGGTCTGAATGGCTGAAATATAACAAAGAGTGACAAATTTAAGGGGGTCTGAATATTTTCCGTCCCCACTGTATATATATATATATATATATATATATATATATATATATATATATATATACTATATTTATATATTTAAAGAAAAGCAGAACTGCAATAAATTGTGTTGTTTCTATATCTGTCCGGAATAATTTTTTTAAGCTAGCCACTAACAAGCCCACTTGTATTTCTGGTAAATTAGTAGTGAATGTGATGTCATAATGGTAGTAAAGACCAGTGTGTGCCATAATTGTGACACTCAGGAGCATCCTACATGCTTGAATGGCACAGCAAAGTTTTGCTGATTTGCATGAGCAACTGGTTGCTGAGCTAAGAAGTTGAGACCTGAGAGCCCTTCAGTGAGACAAAAGAGCTGTTACGTAGAACTGAGGTTATGGGGGGAATTAAAGGACCATGACAGTAACAAGCAAGAGAATAAAAGAACAACATTCATAAATGACATTTGCAGCATAAAAAGACCATTTATTTTGAACTTCCAGGTTTGATGCTAATATCCAAAATCCAATATTAATATTGTTTGTAGAACAATGTTTTATAATGCAAAGGCCATATAAATTTTCAGTAACAAAGTAATTATTCAAAACAAGGTACAATATAAGGGGTCCCATTTTCACTTCAGCTTGACCCTGAACAAGTCATGTTGGAAGTTTCTAAAGGAAATTTTAATGATTTGTTCAGGTGTCTCCCAGTAAACTGTGTCTTTAACCATGCAAGAGCAAAGCAACAGGTTCAATTTCAAAGAGAAGTATGGGGTTAACAAAAAAAACTTATACTCACTTCAGTGGATGCAGTATCAGTTGGATGCTGCATTTACTGAAGTGAACTGGGAACTGAGCGAACAAATACCACTGATCGCTCAGTTCTCCCCTCTGCTCTGAGTAGAGAGTGGTGACTGTCAGTCACCGTGTCTCTGCTCTGCCCCTCCAGAGATCGCTGAAGCACTGGGCCGGGAAGGGGAGGGAGTTTCTGGCTCAGTCTGGCTCAGTCTCCCAGTAGCACATCTGACAGGCTGAGCCAACAGGCTGAGCCAACTTCCGGTCCAGAAGTCGGGTTCTTTCCCCCAGCCTGGACTAGCCAAGTGACATCAGCTGACAACTATTTTTAGTCCACTGTCACCTGAAAACAGGTCACAGGAGTGTAGAACGAACTGTGATCCACAGGATAGGTATAGCCATACGTCTCCTTTAATACTAAGCCTTGCACCAAGTTTCACTCACCTTTCCTTTAATACCCTACTGCTCCAATCCCCACCTGGAGTGAAGGTAAATACCCAGCATTTTCAGATGTAGGGAAGCATGTTACACATTGTTCTTCCTGTCAGTTCAGACATTCCAGCTGCATAATTTTCTAGAATTGACCATTGAATATAGGTTGCTGTAGCAAGTATTGATCTTCATTACAGGTACATTACAGTAAATAAAATGTGTTGCCAGTACTCCTTGTATCACTTGAATAAAGATTGCTTATTGTCAAGCATGAAAGCTGGCTACTTTACAAAAATGAACATTTCTAGCCTTGCAATACCTTTCATCACTTATGTTTTGCCTGATGAAGGGGTTCCGTGAGGCTGCAAAACATTGTGATCTTGTTATGCAATTGACAAACTAAACTGAAAGTGCCATCGGTCATCTGTTCACCATGTCAGTACCAGTTAACTGGGCCATCCTTGGCTCTATTCACTTAAGCACCATATGGAGAGCCAATCTGAGTGGCTCTGTACCTTTTGATTATTATGATTGGTCATAAAGAGACCAACCACAATGATCACATGATGTAAACAGTATATGTATACATCTTATGCCGCATACACACGACTGGACTTTCTGAGAAACTAGGTCCGACGTTCTTCCCGCCGGACTTCCGGCGGACTACCGCTGGACTTTCCCGACGGACTTTCGCCGGAGTTATGGCGGACTTTCAGAATGAACGGACTTGCCCACACACGGACAAGTCCGTTCATTTTGAACGTGACTCGGGTACTACGGGACTAGAAAAGGAAGTCAATCTCGCCGCTTTTATTGGCGAGATTGACACCTTGCGGGCCCCGTCGCGGGGCATACCAGGTCCTTAGGTCTGGTATGGATTTTAAGGGGAACCCCCTACGACGAAAAATCGACATGGGGGTCCCCCCAAAATCCATACAAGACCCTTATCCGAGCATGCAGCCCGGCCGGTCAGGAAAGGGGGTGGGGATGAGTGAGCACCCCCCTCCTGAACCATACCAGGCCGCATGCCCTCAAAATGGGGGGGTGGGTGCTTTGGGAAGGGGGGCCCTGTGGCCCCCCCACCCCAAAGCACCTTGTCCCCATGTTGATGAGGACAAGGGCCTCTTCCCGACAACCCTGGCCGCTGGTTGTCGGGGTCTGCGGGCGGGGGGCTTATCGGAATCCGGGAGCCCCCTTTAATAAGAGGGCCCCCACAAAATTGTTTTTTCCTATTGCAGTGAGCACGAGATGCAGTACCCTGCCCTTGCGTCGTATCTGGTCCGTCGGACCAGCATACAGACGAACGGGCTTTCTGTCAGGAACTGAGTCCAGTGGACTTACGACGGAAATATTTGAAACATGTTTCATCTCTAGGTCCGGCGGACTTTTGGGAAAAAAAAGTCAGCGGGAGCCTACACACGATCAGATTGTGCGGCGGACTCCGGTCCACCGAACCAAGTATGCCTGCCGTAAAGTCCGGTCGTGTGTATGTGGCATAAGAGACCTCCCTTTTCTCTTTCATCTGAGAAAAGGGAAAAAAAGGAATTAATGTATTAATGACTCACTCATTAATTCAGGGTACACTGTATAGATCATGGCAGCAGCATGTTCAGGTAAGATTTAACCCTTTCACCCCCCCTCTTAACCTATACATCTGATCTCTACGTGATCAGTATATTAATCCTTCACCTCACTTATCCTGTACATTTTAAATGAATCCCTTCATCTCCCATGGTATGTCACCTGGACCTTAACGCCTCTCTATCCTCTGAGTATAATGCGTATGCACTCCATCTATTGCACCATTAATACACTTCATGTTTTAACCTCTGTATACTAACAAGTTTATTCATTTCCAATTTTTGCAAAAAGGGGTAATTTAGTGGGTTTTTTTTACAGTGTCCTGTTTTTATTTTAACAGAAATAAAGGGAAACTTTTTTCCAAATTTTTGGTCTTTTTTTTTTCTTTTCTAATGAAAGATGAAAAAAACCTAGCAGGTTTTACATTCTACCAAAAGAAAGTTCTCAGTGTTGCAAAAAATAAAAACATTTACTTGTGTGTTGCATGACAGAGTAATTATCAGCTATGCCCTGTACACACGACTGGTTTTGCCTTCGGAATAAACTCCGAAGGTTTTTCCGACGGAGTTCCGACGGAATTCCGCTCAAGCTATCTTGCATACACACGGTCACACCAAATTTCGACCGTCCAGATGGAGCCTACACATGGTCGGAATTTCCGACAACAAGGTCCTATCACACATTTTCTGTCGGAAAATCCGACCGTGTGTACGGGGCATAAGGGGCATATTTGAAAACCTGTTAACAATTGCAGCTCCCTGCTCCCATTATTCTTAAAGGAGAGGTTCCCTTTAAATGCAGCATTTTTTCATTCTGCTTGGGGATATCTTTAAAATCTACACGTGTTTCCATTATGCATTTTGGTACACAATTATTAAAATTATATTTAAAGTTTTTTCCCCCGTCAGGCATACTCCAAGTTATGAAGTTATGATATTTTCTAACTTTTTTTTTTTTTTTTTATGTCTGTAGCCCTAATGATGCATATGAGATTTAAATGTTTGTTTTGGATATAAAGTAAATCTGCTTTGGAAGAGATGCTGAAAAATGACATCTATAAAGATGTTTTCTGACAATTTCATTTTTTTGCTGGTGATGAAATCTTTGCACTTTTATGTATGAGAGAGTGAATATGATGTGCTTTCTGCGACATACAACAAATTTTTTATCATGTAAATGGCAAACTAGTCCTATCTTCTTATAATGATACCACCAATGCATGCTACGTATTAAAAGTTATATTTGCTGTATATTTACTTCGGATATGTCATTCTGATTTCCCCTGATAGAAGATAAAGATGATGTACTCATGCCTAGGTGTTTTTATTTATGAATGTATTTTTTTTTTTATTTTAAAAACATCTGCAAGCTATGTTCAATGGTAGATGCCATTTTTTTGGTTACAAACATATTTATGGAAATGCAAATGCTGCCCTGAATATACTAGTTATGTAAAGCACTAAACATAAATGAATAATAACCAACATCTAGTGATATGTAAATTGTTATTCAAATAATATGCTATTTTATTTTTAATATTTATCTTGCCAAACATAAAATCATAGGCTGGGGCATTCAGAATACATTTATGTATGTAATCGATTATTTAAAAGAAATATAGGCTAAATTTACTTATACTTTAGTAAGTCACATCTACCTTGTTAGGGCTAGTATGCACAGGCTGCAGACACAGAAGAACGTCAAATGCAAAAAAAAAAAAAAAAAAAAAATCCTTTTTGGGATCAATTTTAGAACACCATACTTTTCAACTTAGGAATTTGAGAAAGAGGGACACCTTAGAGCAAAAAAGACATGTAATATGCACAGTTTAGACTATAATAAGCCATGGTCCTTTAAGCTATGCCCAGTATTTAACACAATTAGCCATGGCTGTTTGCAACCCTGTGGGGTAGGAGAAACAATGGTGCTAAGTTGGGGTTGTGGAGGAACAATGGTGCCCAGCAGAGAGTAGGGGGAACAATAGTGTCCACCAGAGGGTAAATAGGAACAATAGTGCTTAGTTGGGGATAGGGAAGAACAATGGTGTGTGTGTGTGCATAGGGACAAGGATGCCCAGTGGAGGGTGGAGAGGATCAATAGTGCCCAGCAAGGTTGGGGAAAAATAATTGTGCCCAGTTAATAACAGGGAGGAAGAGTAGTGTCCATGGGGGATGGGGAGGAACAGTAGTGTCCAGTAGGGGTGGGGGAGGAACAAAACTACCCATCAGGGATATAGGTAAGCATTGGTGTCAGTGGAAATCAGTTACCCTGCACAGGAGTCTGTGCCCTGTGCTGCTGTTCTCTTCCGCCTCCCTCTGCCAGGGCTATACAGTTTCTATCAAGCAGGAGATCACTTGGTTTAATGATGCATCTCTCCCCTGCTGACTCTAACACTGAGAACCGAGCAATCAAACAACGACTTGGTTCTCAGGGCTCCTTAAGCAGAGAGCTTGTGACTGTCACCTCTGTCTCCCCCCCCCCCCCCCCCGTGTGTGAGCTCACTGGAGCACTGGGCTGTGGAGGGGGCAGGAGCGGCCGCCTCAGGCTCTCAGCAACACGCCAGTGCCTCTGGGTGCCAGTCCAGGCATGTGGGTGGATCCCGACTTCATTGTCGAAATCTTGCCCGAGCCTGGACTGGCTCTGTGACATCAGCTTTAGCCCGCTGTCTGCTGAAAATGGGTCACAGGAGTGGAGAACGATCTGCACTCCTGTGATCCACAGGAGAAGTACAGCCAAATGAGCTTTTGGCTGTACTTCCCCTTTAAGGATGGTTGGGGCGTATGAATAGTTTGATTTCAGATGAGATCAGTTTAAGGGCATGTATGTGAATGCCCTGAATGTAAGCTGAAAAACTGCAACTACAGTGTTATTTATTAAAGTGCATAGACTCCAACAATGAACTCCTCTAATTTGCTTCCTTTTGGTTATATATACCAAACGGGTTTGTTGTATCTGTTCAATAAGTGAAAAAAAAACAAAACAAAAAAAAAACAACAGTTTCCAGACATCCAGTGAGCTGATAACTTCCTGATCAGCTCTGTACAGTTGTGTATTCCTAACACACTTCTTATCCAAGCAAGACAATGCTGCTCTTCATAAGATACAGAATAGTGGGTAGGCCTTGTCACCCCACAACAGAAAGTGTATTACAGTTGGACCGGTCAATGTACTGCATCCTATTGCAGCTGGTTGAGGATGAGATCACTGGCTGCTAGTATGGGATTTAAAGCTAAAGGAAAATGGTTTTTAAAAGAAGTAAACAAAAAAAAAAAAAGCAGAATTCACAGATTAGATTCAATAGAGGTAGTAGAGTTTTGTCAACTATAGCGTGATCTTTAAAAATATTTCTAAAATAGTCACAGTACACTGAACCTACAGGCACCCTAAGGGCTGCAATACGCTTTTCTGCCCCGAGCCAATTGGCTGCTTAGCTTGCAGTTTTTAAATTAAACCATTTGCATTCCCTGAGGAGGTGTCAAAAGTGATATGCCTATTACCAATCACATCCACTACAGTTGTTAGAAAATATAGCTGGGTGATGATCACATACTGATGTCAGTAAAGTGCTAACCTGACATTGAATATTAATCTAAGTCTCTTCTATCCAACAATGTTACATGTTACCATTTTGCACTTAGTTCATATGCAGGTTTGGTAACAACAGCATTGTGTTAATGTACAGTATATTTAATCGATGAGTTACTAGTACTGACAGTCCTGGGATATACCCAACACATCAGTTCTGACCCTTGGCACTTCCACTTTCACTTGCATTCCACTAGGACATTTTGTTATTTTCATGTTAGAGGCACTCTGGGACACTTGGAAATGTAGTTCTGGAAGTAGTGCTCTATGGAGGCTAACAGCTGTTCTTTATTAGCACTGTGTATACCAGTTAATGTGGTTTAGCCTTATTGTAGTCTAAGTTAATTGCTGGATTTGAGGCTAGTACTCATGTGATATAGGCTAACATATTCCAACTTTTTTTTACCTGAATGTTGGTTTATGCATTGCATTTATCTTGCATTGCCATAATACAATTACTTTATCTAACATCAAGTTGTGTGTGGCCTATTTCCTGTGTACTATTATAGAGTGGTAGCCAGTGGCAACTGGTGCTCAATTTTCTTCCAGTCAGCCAGCCAGCCAACCAACCAACATATTGCCATCCCCCTGGCATTTGCTCGATCACTGCTTCCCCCGTCGCTCAATCGCCACATCGCTTGCCCATCGCCCACCCGGCCCCCCCCCAAGCCTCGCACTTACCCAATCCAGGTTGCGGCTTTGGCTGCTTCCCACCCTGCGTCTCCTCCTGAGTCCCGGTCCCGGTGGTTGCTTCTCCTCCTGACCAATCAGGACTCGTGGCCAGACGGGTCTTAGGTCAGGAGGAGAAACAGAAAAACATTAGCGATTATTAATTTTCTAATGTGACACAACTGGGTGGGCTCCGGGTGCAGTGCTCTGCGCCCGATCCCACCCTTTTTGAAGCCAGTTAGAGCCTCAGGCTCTAATCATGTGCTTAAAAAAAAACATTGGAATCCATGCATTCTGGCACTCTGTATGTAGATTAGGGGCTGGGCGCATGCATGAGCGGCCACCACTGGTGGTAGCATACTAACATTTAAGTCATCTAGGTGTGTCAGAGAAGACAGAACAATGTAAAGAGTTGTGGCAGAACAGAGAACCCATCATACTTAGTGGCTCCTGCGGGGGGTAAGCATTACATTTAAAACAAACTGCCAAGCTAAAGGGCAGCAGGGTTGATTTACTAAATGTATTTAATTTATTATATTTATTTAATATAAGCTGTTCACTTTGTAATGGAAGTGTTGCTTTGTAAGGGAATTTTTTACAGAACTTAGTGAATGAGGTGAAGTTCTGCTGGCTTCCATGATTTTTTTTTTCCTTGCAGATAATTGGGTATCTTTTTCAAAAGTGACATTTCTTCACATTCATTAGGCTGCAGGAGAAATTTAAGTGGTTGTAAAGGCTAAAAGTTTTGAATATAGAATGTATGAAGGTAAAAAAACATTTTCTGTACAGGTCCACCCCCAGCCCCCCTAATACTCACCTGAGCCCTTTCTCAATCCAGCGATATGCACAAGGGGCTTGGATGTCATGGGACTCCCTCTCCTCATTGGCTGAGGCAGCAGGCACCATTGGCTTCCACTTCTGTCAATCACAGCCAGTGAGCCAATGAGAAGAGAGCGGAGGGTGGGGCCTTATGGATGCATAGAGGCAGGCCCGGGAGCGAGCATGCACCAGTGCCACCATAGCAAGCGGATTGCTATTGGGGGCACTGGTCAAATGGGGGGAGCCAGATGTGCACAAGGGGCTTGGCTCTCCCAGGACTCCCTCTCCTCATTGGCTGAGACAGCAGCAGGCACCATTGGCTTCCACATCTGTCAATCATAGCCAGTGAGCCAATGAGAAGAGAGCGGAGGGTGGGGCCTTATGGACGCATAGAGGTGGGCCCGGGAGCGAGCATGCACCAGTGCCACCATAGCAAGCGGATTGCTATTGGGGGCACTGGTCAAAGGGGGGGGGAAGCCAGGAGCACCAGTGTGGGACCTGAGAAGAGGAGGCTAGGGGCTGCTTGTATCTAAGTATATGTTTGTTTTTTGTTTTTTAATACAAACTTTTAATGTCACTTTAACTTGCAAAGTGAACAGCTTAATCGTCTTTAGTAAATCAACCCAGCATCTCAAGGTAAAAGATTTTGGTGCTCTCCAGGTGGCCAAAAGAAGAGCTCAGTAACTGACCTTACTTTAACTACCACATGCAGTTCATCCTCACCTACACTCACCCAATCTTTACTACATCTAGTACTGCTGCAAAAGTGTTTTTTTTTTTTTTTATGTTTAAACTTTACCCTTTGCATTGACTTTCTCCTTTAAAAATAAAATACTTCCAACATTAATCCTAGACGAGACATCATTTTCATCCATCCTTTGCACCATCCTGCCTTTTGTAGGACTGTTTTAAAGTTGAAGATAATAACCCCCCATTGATTCACTGCCACTGGCACTCAGCAACAGTATATTAGTTTCCCAGCCCATATATTTTAATGTATCAAAAACACGCATCATAAATATTAAATAGCAGTTCTTATGAGAATGTATTATTTTCTTGGATCTTGTAACCATTGCATAGACATTGTAGCAGAAATACAGAACAGATTGAGAACACACTTGATGGTTACCTTTTATGGCGTACAAAAACCTATTTTGAAATTGTTTACCAAGGTCACATTGTATGAATAAAAACAAATCTGACGTGTTTTTTTTTTTTTTTTTTATAATCCCCATCCACCACTGTCTCTGCCCCAGGAGACTCCGCACTTGCTAGACTCGGGGCAAACACAACTGTACATATTCCGTGCTTTCAAAACAGCCAATGTAGCTGCTGCCTCATTTTGCATATTTTCCAGACCATTGATGAATTCCAAGTAAATTGCAATAAAATGCAAATATCTCAGTCCAGGAGACTCCTGTCACCTCTTGTTTGTTCGCTCCTTTCCTGTAATCTTCTGTAGTTATGTTCTCGCCCGCTAAGCTGTTTTTTAAATAATACTACTTTTTCTTTTCCCGGGTGCAATCATAAAAACAGTTAAAAACATAAGCAAATATTGCCTTTGTACAAACAGGCTTTTGAAATATTTAGATTACATTTAGTCATGCACTGGTTTGGCTTCTTAGACAAAAATTGGATGCTGAACATAATTTGTATATAGGCAGACATTATAAGAGGACAAAGTAATAGCACCAGAATATATCTCTATCTGTTTATCTATGTAAAATTCTGGCATTTATTAATGCAACACCAAGCATTAAAACATGTGAATGACACATCAAATGTACTTTCTAAAAATACACAAAAAAAACTTTTTGAATTTATTTTGGACACATGCTAGTTAAAAAGAGTGTATTTTTACTAAATCGTATTTTGAGTCATAATAACTTTGGATATAAGTCATCTTTTTACCTCCTTGCTTTAATTTTTTAATTGGGTATACATCGTGTGAGATTGGGATGATTAAACTCAAGCACTAGGTGCGTTTACAATGAGTTGCGCCAGTCCAAACTGTATTTTTAGGGAGTGGCAGCCCACTTTTATTCAATAAATGAAAAGTTCATATGTACATCAGTTGCCCACGCAGGGGTTTCTTTCACATAACACGCATAAACAAAAATACCAAACCACCTGGCTCACTTCTTGGCAACACTGCTGCTCCTCTTACCAGTCCCTTTGACTGTCTTGTCCAGCTCTCCTGAAACACTTGGCTCTCTAGCCTTCAGTCACAGTGCCCCACTGAATGGCCCACCTCTGGCCTAAGGATTGAGTTTCTCCTAACACCCCCAATAAGAGCGAAACCTGACTCCTGGAACCAAGACCTGCTGTCTCCTGGCTGGGCCCTCTGACATCTCGATGAGACCTCTGTCTCCTGACTTCTGGTTGGGTCCTCTGACCCCTCAATGAGATCTCTGTCTCATGGCTTCTGACTGGGCCCTCTGACCCTTCAATGAGACCTTTGTCTTGTGGCTTCTGGCTGGCGCGTCTCCCACACTGGGAACAGTCTCCAAAATGGAAGCTGCCTCCAAATTGGGAGCTGTCTCCAAACTGGGAGCTTTGAGCTTTCCTTAGACCTGAGTATGATATGACCCTGCACACCTGTGTAGTCAGCCAGGTTACAGGCGTCTAGCAAAACCCGGACACAGGATGGAATGTCCTGATCAAAACTACAGAATCTGGGGAAAGCTAAAAACACAGCATTCTCCAACTCAGAAATGATAGTTCTGAACCTCGCATTAACCCTAAATGTGAATCCTGTGTCACATTTTCCTGAATTCTTACAGTGACAGAGCCTCCCTTTGTCAAAATAGATACATGTAGATTTGACATTAGATAGCACTTTCAGTGGCTCAGTACTGTCACTTGAGGAGAAAACATGAATCTAGAATTATATAAGCTGCCTTTGTTTATTTGGCCTCTTAGGCCCCTTTCACATGGGGCAAACTCCGTTTTAATCAGTGGGGGATCTGTCTGCTGATCCCCTGCTGATCAGAGCAGAATGGGCAGATGACAGATCCCATTCCATTCAGTTTCTGCAGAGCGCATGCATACAAATCCCATTCTGCTCTATGGGCGGCCGGTAGTAAACAGGCTCATTTACACCTGACTGCTCTCTGACAGATTAATTTTTTTTTTCTTTTAGCAGACTGGATTGGACCGAAGGTATGCGGGTGTAAACAGACACAAGTCTGTTTCTAATTGCCAGTCCTTAGGGATGAATGGACCATCCGATCAGGCCTGCCTGAAAAACTGACAGGTGGACCTGATCAGACCCTTCGTGTGAAGGGGGCTCAAAACCCATGGCCATGCTATTTTTTTTAGGGGTTTAAACCGCAGGGTTTTTTGTTTTTTTACCTAACCTGAAAGGGAATGTCATAATGTGCTAGTATGCGTTAGGAGAGAACAACACAAATTAAATGGGTTATGTCTAATGATAACTATTATATTCTTGGATGACTGTTATTCACTGTACAATCCTATCTTCATTGGTGCAGGATACTAAACACAGTGCTCTTCTTCTGTCACGTCAACTAAGAGTTCTAACTCCTATATAGTGCGAGGATCGTGTCATGTATTCACCCCTCCTCTCCCCACAAAACATGTTTTTTTTTTTTTTTTTTAACGGAACGCAAGGAGCTCTGTGAATGGACAAGGGAAGATCCTGTCATTTACCTGCCTGCTTTTCCCATCATCCATTCACACAATGCCTTGTATTATGTGAACTGAATAAAGGCTTTTTTTTTAATAGAGGAGGGGAGAGGAGGGGGTGGCTACAGGATATGGCTGTATGAGAGATGGAACTTTCAGTCAAAGCTGAAGAAGAGCACTGTGTGTACTATCCAGGACCAATCAAGACAGATTTAGTACTGAAAATAGATTTAGTACAGAAATCAGCAGCCATCCATGGCATGTGGAGAGATATAGCACAGAAGCGTATGTGACAAACACACTGGAGGGAGATGGCTTGGGAGGGGGGGTAGCGGAAGAGGTGATGGATTGAATCCAAAACACTACTTTAGTGTAGCACCTCTCAAGAGACTGAAGATTCTATGGATATATTCTATAGATAAGGACAGCAGAGGGCACATCTGAGTGTAGCAGTATAAAAACCCATTTATCAACATGACAATTAGCCTATTGGTTTAAGAAAGAGGCATCCCTGCCTTGAAACGCATACCCATGCCCCCACACATGATGTCACTTCCTGAGCCATGTGCTTTCCACTGTCAGCCATCTTGTGGTCTCTCAGTGCTCTCCAGGGTTCCCATCTACATTCATAGACTCCAGTGACAGCGTGGCTCTCCTACATATGGATGGTTAATGGACGATCGTTCCATGCTACACTTAGTCTGCTGCCCCTAGTGGTGGCCCCTGGTGGCGTCTCCTTTGCATTACAGGTGCTGCAATCCCTCCCAAGGAAGCTCATCCTGTTCTGGGAAGGTCCATCCGCAGAAGTTGACCCTGAATGATGTTCCTACATGTCTAGGCCTGATATGACATTAGCTGTCACCAAAAAAAAAGTGAGCAAATACAGTGAATAATTTCAAACATAGAAACAATGTTTTTAAATCATTAACTCATATTAATAAGATTATTTACATCAGTCAGATATATTTACATATGTATAGCTATGAAGTGTTAAATCCCTGTAAATAGAGTAATGTATACGTATAAATACATTAAGGCTTGGTGCACATGTTTTATCTATGTGGGCTTACACTTTACAGCAGTATTTTTTGTTTTTATGTTTTCATTTTGCATTTTTTTTCACCCTAGGTCTAAACTTAGAAGTATTCCATGAATGATCATTCTAGCTCAGCTCTTACTTGCTCTCTTACCTTCCTTATTGTCATTTAGTTCCCGGTACAACATGCAGGTAATTATCTGTCAACACATTTGGAATTTATGTGATTGCCCATCTACTGCTGAGTAAGGAAATTGAAGTGGGGTATTATAATACCAGTGTAATTTAGATGTCTACATCTGTCAGGAGATGATTAGGAATAAAGCAACTCCAGCTTGTGGATGTGAACACTTTATGATGAATTAGGCTTATTATCAAAAAGCCTTGGGGTCATTGTATGTAAAACTGTAGATTAAGTTTGTCACCCCTACAATTGTTTCTTAGAGGGGAAAAAAATGTATGTTAATTCAGGGCTCAGTCAGCAATTATTTCACATCTGAATGAACCCTTGCATTTTTTTTCCACCTGCACTCATTAAAGAAAAAAAAAAGTAATAAGCCAGTCAAGTTATCCTGTAAAATAATATCTCACAAAGGGGCACGCGAGTTATGATCCTGAGAGCTAATTGACTTGCAGCAAAAGAGATTTGTACATATTAAGGTATAATCAAGGTTATGCTGCTTGGGCAAGGTCAGTAATCTCATAGACAGTGACAGGCAAGCTGAATGGAACTGTCACTGCCTCAGAATCACACTGTACGCTAACCCCTTTTAATGAGAGAACTGTTGAAAAGGAACTGCTGTAGTTTGCATATTTTTAGATTATTTGTGTACCGGAGCTCTGCAAAGAGTGCTGCATATACAGAACTTAGTGCACTAGATCAGAATATAAATAAGCAATGTCTTGACTGCAAGAAATGTATAGATTGCCACAATGTCACAGATTGACATAGTTATGGAAGAAGTTTGTTGAACAATAATTTATTTACTTTTAGCCTGCTGAACCAGTTGTAGATGGTTAAGTTTCATCATTGTTTGCTTGGATAATGAGAGGTGATGCCCAGCAACACAAAAAAAAATGTTGCAAGCTTTCAACAGATTTTCATTAGTGTCCAGTTGATGGAACAGTTTTTCTGTCTGAAGACAGATCGCGGAGATTACTCTCAGAGTGTATTTGCACTGTGGCCAATCCAGCAACTGAAATGAGCATCCCTACTGGAATGAGCATCCCTACTTCTCCATTAATCGGTTGTGTGCTCCAGTTTACTTGACCTTCTGGGTGTCAGGACTTGTTTCTTAGAGCTTAACCCACAACCTCTGCTACGTTTGGCAGTGGCTCTTCTTGTTGAGCCACCAGAGATGCTAGACAGCTCCCTAATTGACTCTTTGGACTTTCTTGCCTTGTCTCTTGTTTCTGGTGAACCTTGAACTTTTTGCTCTTCCCATGAACTTCCTGATTTATCCCATGTCTCCGCACTTCCTGTTTGCCAGATTATTGTGTCTTCTCCAGCTGATATTTTGCTCCTTTGCATACCTGCAGCCAACCATGGCACTACTTGCCTGGAGTTTGCATGTTCTCCCTGTGCCTGTGTGTGTTTCCTCCCATACTCCAAAGACACGCTGGTGGGTTAACCACTTCAGCCCCGGAAGATTTTACTCCCTTCCTGACCAAGGCACTTTTTGCGATTTGGCACTGCGCTGTTTTAACTGACAATTGCGCGGTCGTGCGACGTACTACCCAAACAAAATTGACATCCTTTTTTTCCCAAAAATAGAGCTTTCTTTTGGTGGTATTTGATCGCCTCTGTGGTTTTTATTTTTTGTGTTATAAACAAAAAAAGAGCAACAATTTTGAAAAAAATGCAATATTTTTTACTTTTTGCTATAATAAATATCCCCTATATATATGTAAAAAAAAATTTTTTTCCCTCAGTTTAGGCCGATATGTATTCTTCTACATATTTTTGGTAAAAAAAAGCACAATATGCGTATATTGATTGGTTTGAGCAAAATTTATAGCGTCAAAATAGGGGATAGTTTTATGGCATTTTTGTTTTTAATTTTTTTTTTTTTATTAGTAATGGCGGTGATCTGCGACATTATGGCAGACACATCGGACAGTTTTTACACTATTTTGGGACCATTGTCATTTATACAGCGATCAATGCTATAAAAATGCATTGATTACTGTGAAAATGACACTGGCAGTGAAGGGGTTAACCACTAGGGGGCAGTGAAGGGGTTAAGTGTGTCCTAGGGAGTGATTCTAACTGTTAGGGGGCTGGGCTTTAACACACAGGACAGTGATCACTGCTCTCAGTGACAGAGAGCTGTGATCTCTTTCCTGTCACTGGGCAGAACGGGGAAATGCTTTGTTTACAAAAGCATCTCCCTGTTCTTCCTCTCCATGACACGATCGCGGGCACCCGGCAGACATTGAGTCCGCGGGACCCACGGTCACGGAGTCTGCGGCGGGCACGTGCCCGCGACACCGCTTCTTACAGGGGAGGTACCTGTACGCCCTTTTGCCTACCGGCGCCATTCTGCTGACATACATCGGCGTGCGCTGGTCGGCAAGTAGTTAATTGGCCCTTATGTGTATGTATGAATATGAGATAGGGACTTCAGATTGTAAGCTCCTTGAGGGCAGGGACTGTTGTAAATGTATTATGTATACTGTATATGTAAAGCACTGCATAAATTGTCAGTTCTGTGTAAGTATTGTAATAAATAAAAATAATAATGTCCTCCAAAATGATGTAGGCTCAATTGAGTGATGTTGTACCTGAGCCCATTTATGTCTTAAAAAAAACTCTGTGCACAAAATGTGATTGCATCATTATTTTTCATGAACATTAGCATGTGAAAAATAATTTAAAGCAAATCTGTCTTTACAAAAAATAAAAGTAAAAGGCAACATTGCGATGCAAATGGCAGCAGCACAAGATGCCAGAACATGGTGGGCACAAGGAAATCCATGCTAAATTAGCTTTTTTTATTAATTCAGTTCATTAAAGCACAGAAATGAGTCCATAAAACAAACTGTCACTTCGTACTGATATAGCAATGTTTCCAATCACAACCGGGTTTTTTTGGTTTGAAATGTCATTATATCAATATGGAGCGACAGTTTGCCTTATGGACTTACTTCTGTGCTTTTCCTGGACTGAGCTTGTATTGATGAGCTTCAGCTCTACATGACAGTCAAATGCAGATTGTTGCAGGTGCCACTGAGATATTTTTTGAGTTGCTTTGATTTGCCTTTCAGTTGCCTAAAGTACAATTTCTGACTAACACTAACTAGTCTTGAACATGTCTTTTTCCCCCTCGAAATATCCATGTTGAATAACCTGTGTAAAAAAAAAAAAAAATGCGTATTCTCATTAATTTTCAGTCCACTATGGTCACACGATCCCCTGTATCATTCGGCAGAGTCTGAAGGGGAGATCGCTCAACAATGGCTGGAAATCCCAGAGCTGTGATGTCACCCATAGGCTCTCATGTTCCAGCCATTGTCAGCATTCCCTCCTCTCACCTGCAACCATGGCTGACTGGCACAGGGGAGCTGGATCATGTGACCAGACCCGAGCATGCTGAAACTAGGTAAGCATAAACATCTTTTACAATGGTTAATCAGCATAGGTATCAGGAGGAGGGAGGGGACATTTTGAAGGCTAGTTAGTGTAGCACACCCCTTGTAGGGACTGCTGATGAACTGGATCCCCACTTCTGCACAGCCAGACACACCACATTTTCACAGGCACTCTACAGTCAGAGGACAGTCCTTGACGTTGTTTTTGTTATTTATTAGGGGTAATAACTTGGATAGAGATGGGAGGTTATGGGATGCCCGCTTGACTTCAGAAAAACTTTGGCAACAACTTCAGGGACATCTTCCTATATACAGTCTATATACAGTCTCTTTTACTCTCCTCCTGCACTCACCTGATTGCTGGCTCCAGCTGAATCACTGTTAGTTGATCTGACAGGCTCTTAGTCAATTTAGCAAAGGCCCTTTACAGGCAGGAACTCATAGCCCCTTGTTGTGTAGCAAAAATAAGTGCAGCCAGTGAACAGCCTGCACTTATCCTCTGTGGCTACTCATCCCAGCACCACCTCTTCAGGCACTGCCAACCCACCTGGCTGCAGCTGCCCCTTTCACTAGCCCTCTAGGCTAACTCTCCACTCCAGTTCTCCAGACTGACTCTTTCACCATCCCACCCAGCTGACTCTCAGATCTCCCAGAAAGGATGAAGACTTAACCACACTGCTGTCTTCAGGGAGACTACCTACTTGTGGCAGTCTCCCCCCATGTTAGTCCCCAGCAGTGCTGATCTACTCACGCTGTTCTCTCTTGCTCCTGTGCCTCCAGAAAGGGCTTCCTCCTGTGTCTTATGGCAGGATCCTTCCAGCACCCAAACCCCAGCCCAGACTAGGGGGTACTCCTGAGGGCCACCAAAAGCCTCCTCAGCACTGTATCTCCTTCTTCCCCTGCTGGCATGGCTCATGCCTATTTATGAGGTACTACTGGGGATTGGCTGAGGCTTCATAAATATTCCAGGCAGCTCCTCCTAACCTACTAGCTCTAGAACATTCTCCAATGTCCCATAAGCAGGGGGAGGAACCAGAGGAGCTGTCAGGATTGCAGGAGGAGATTTCATTCTCCCCTGATTGTCCTATGAGGCTGCAGGACCCCTGATCCTCTGTCTGCACAGTGCTGATAGGCCCTGTGCTGATCACATGCACTCTCCAAGAATGCATGTGTATTATAGCAGAAAGTAAAAAATGTATATTTTTTTTCAAAATTGTCAAAATTTTCTTTATTTGTTTATAACGCAAAAAATAAAAACTGCAGAGGTGGTCAAATACCACCAAAAGCTCTATTTGTGGGGAAAAAAGGACATCAATTTTGTTTGGGTACAACGTCGCATGGCCGCGCAATTGTCAGTTAAAGCGACGCAGTGGCATATCGCAAAAAATGGCCTGGTCATTAAGGGGGTAAATCCTTCTAGGGCTCAAGTGGGTAAACAGCCCTTAGGCACACATATTGCATCTGCAAAGTCAAGCATGAAGACTGCACATTGGCATATAACTGTTGTCCTCAGCCTCGACTTTGACCCTTACTTGGTGCTTCAACATTCATGTCAGGAATGCCTGAACTTTTCAACAAGGCTTTACCTATTCTGAGGGAAGTGAGTGCCTTCTTGAGATGTTGATGCTTTATCCAAAAGAATTGATTATGCCACTCAAGTATTATCTAGAAGGATCTATTTGGAGTATCACTTAGATTAAATTGTCTTCCTTTCATCCTTCACACTTCTTAATGTTTATGCAGACAGTCGGATATTCAGGTAGACAGTTCTCATAAGCCTCTTTGATCACGCTGAAGGGTTATTGTTTAAATGTGTTGTCAGGTTTACCTCCTATTTTTATCTTTGCATGGCAGTAAAATTAGATAAAAATCCAATTTATTTCTGTCACTTATGTTGTGGCATTAGAATGGATAGCTAGGAATATTTTTTTTTAATATTACAATAATTAGTACTTTTCTCCTATCTAAATTGGTCCATGATTAATGTTGTGACTGTGTATTATCTTGCTGGAATAGTTTATTGTATCCAAAACAATCGTAGTGTAGTTCATTTTTACTCGTTATGTGCATCTTGTGTGTCATTTGATTTCTTACTTTATTAAGTATTGTATTTACGATAGCCTATTGTATCTAGAAATAACCCTACAAGGCATCATATGCATCTAAAGTGGCTGCCTAGTATCAATTCATTAAGTTTTTATATCAGCTGTCTTCATTTAAAAATAAAAAAAAACTGTGTATTGTGAATGTGTATTGTGTATTTGCCATCAGAAAGCCAGAAATTATACATACCTGAGTTACAAAAAGGTAGGTTCTGGCACCAACTAGCACTTTATATACAGCCTCAGTCTTATTTCAAATTATTCTAAATGTTCCAGCTTTTTTTTTTTTTTTTTTATTAACCCCTTAACGCCAGCGCCTCCCAGCCCTTTAGGAGGTTTCTGATGCTGTGAGGTGGGGTATCAGATCATGTGACCGCCGTAATTGGCTGTCCCAGCGGTCAAATGATCGGAAAGCTCCCAATCTCAAGTAGAGATCGGAAGCTTTCCGTTAGCTGCCAGTAACTGTGCCAGTAGCGTGCAGGACGTGTTCTCTTGGAACAGCTCTGTTTACATTCTAGTATGCATATGTGCGGCCACTCTGCGTTAAGGCCCACTCACTGAGAGGCCACATATATGTATACTGCCGGTGCCAAGAGGTTAAAATAATAAGCTTGTTATATTTACCTGCTCTGTGCAATAGTTTTGCACAGCGCAACCCCGATCCTCCTCTTCTCGGGTCTCCCACTGGTGCTCCTGGCTCCCCCCTCACCAAGTGCCCCCCATAGTAAGCCACTAGCTATGGGGGCACTCGTGCATGCTCACTTCCAAGCCCCGCTCTGTGTGTTCATTGAAGCACAGAGCAAGGCTTGGCCCTGCCCCCTCTTTCTTCTCACTGGCTGTGATTGACAACAGCAGGAGCCAATGACTCTCACTGTTGTCTCTGAGCCCATGTGGAGGGAGAGAGCAGAGAGAGCTGCTGCTCTCATGCCCATTGCTGGATCAAGATCAGGCTCAGGAAAGTATAAGGGTGGGCTGATGGAAGGGGAAGCTGCATGCAGAAGGATTTTTTTACTTAATGCAGAGAATGTATTAAGGTAAAAAAACCTTCTGCTTTGACCACTTTAACATTTTCTTTCCAGCAGTTACAGATTCACTAGTACTAAGTGGTTCAAATATTTTCAAGAGATTAAAGTGGTATTATTCCCAAAACCAAAAATGTAATTTATTGCAGCTTAGCAACTATTAGATGTGGTGGCTGCATTGGTTTCCGTTTCTTGGATTTTTTTCACCTTTTTTTCACCTGGCGATTGGCCTTGTGTAGTAGAGTGCCTGCACTCTAGATGAAGGAGCACAGGGGCACCCTTGGAGACCAACATTGTCAGTCTGGGGGGGAGGGAAGTGTTAGATGTACTAGAGATTTAGATACACTAGCAAGCTGAAGCCAAGCTCCAGCTAACACTGCAGTTGCACAAGCAGTTATATCAACAGTTTGCATGTGGGTTTATTACCACTTTAATGCATTTGGACCTTTCCTTCCCTCCTCCCTCTTTTCCTACCTCCCTCCCTCCATCATCTCTTCTTAACAAAGGGTTATGCAGGCCCCGTGTGTGCAAAAATATGCACAATCTGCTTTAACTGCAACTAGCAAACTTTTGGGAATTGTTGTTTAGTACAGGAACAACGTGAAAGAGCCCTGCATGAGTTTTATCCTAGCCAAACTGGTATGTTCAAAATCGGGTTATTCCCTGCTAGCCAACTCCTCTGGCACAGAAATTGATGGGAAATCCAACATTTTTTAATTTTTTTTTCAATGGGGTCGTCTGTTTTGATGACAGCTGCTTAAGAGGTGTTATCCCTACTATTTAGGGTGATCCCTTCTTACTTCATGGTATGTTTCTAGGAAAAGAAGTGGAGGTAAATCTCCACAATAGGAAACAAACAGAAAAATACTGACAGGGGTCTTAACCTTTCACTGCTATATACAAACCTATAAAAAAAAAATCTGACTTTGTACCAACTTTAAACACCATGTACTACACTTTATATTGCAGCATGAGGACTGAGTATGTACAGTATAATTATGTGTACCTGGTAGAAGTGCAATGAAAAATGTAAAATAATTAATTTTTTTTAATGGAAAGAGTGACAGTTGTAAGACTGTTTTGATACCGAAAGCTTAGGTTCATTGGAAGAGTTTGTAAACTCTTGTTACCCAATACATGATCTGTTGCTTAATGATCATCACATCTGTTAGGCCTCTTTGGATCTTTCACAGGAGCTGCGGTCTTAACCCCCCCCCCCGGGGTATAGTGATCTGCAGTGAACCACTTTTCAGAGGTGGCTGTAAAGAGGTTTACTGGCATTTAAGAGGCAATACAGCCTCTTACTTCTTCTCATGGGAATACTGCACTGCTACCATGAACCAACTGTTTGGCTCATGCTTACATCCCAAGTCAATCGCCTTCAATGAGTGAGTTTGACAGTTGATGCTGCCTGCCAGACTTAAAGTGAGTATACTGTCTGCCAGACTTAAATTGAGTATACTGTCTGCCAGACTTAAAGCTTGTCATACTTATATACTACAAAAACAAACAAAAAGGGAGGTGCAGGCACCTAGTGCATTACCGAAAGACATTTATTTGAATATTAAAAATGGCTAAAAATGGGTACTCATAAAGTGGCAACTGTCAATTAGCCATAAAACCACATAATGCTATGCAGTGCAGACACACATATGCCATTCAGATCAAAGGGTGTAAAGCTGATGTGTTTCGGGGGCGCACCCCCTTCCTCAGAGCTAAGCAGTGTGACATGCATCATCATGTCAAACTTACCTGCAAAATCATTGCCCAGAACAGCCCCAATCTACCTTTTCTGGGGTCCCCCGCCAGAGCTCCTGGCTCTCCCCCCTGCCAAGTGCGGTGGGGGCACTCATGCAGGCTCGATCCAAAGCAATGCTCTGTGTGTTCACTGACACACACAGCGCAGGCCCCGCCCCCACTCTCTGCTCACTGGCTGTGATTGACAGCAGCAGGAGCCAATTGCTCCAGCTGCTGCCTTTCTGTCCAGCAAGGAGAGAGAGCCAAGAGAGCTGCTGCTCTCAGGCACACTGCTGGGTTGAGATTGGGATCAGGTAAGTATTTAGGGGGAAATATAATCTCCTGCGCTCAGGTGTGGTGCTTAGGGGTAAATGCAAGTAAAGAGCACACATGTCTTACTGCCCTCTTAGGACTGTTGGTATCCTTGCACAAACTTCAAAACAACAAAAAAGAGAGCGCACCAACCTAGTGCATTATCATAACTAAATCTTTATTAAGAAAGTAAAAACAAGTGGGTATTCACAAGGTAAAAGGTTTTTTTCACCTGAGTGCATTCTTTGCTTTAAGGTAAAAAACCTTATGTGATCAGGCCCCCTCAGCCCCCTAAATACTTCAAAACAACAAAAAAGAGGGAACACCAACCTAGTGCATTATCATAACTAAATCTTTATTAAGAAAGTAAAACAACAAGTGGGTGCTCACAAACGTGTTTCACACAAGCATGTCTATACACACTGATGAGACCGCTCCAATGCACCATACTTAGCTGTTGCCATGGGAAAACCTCTAAATGTCCATAGATGGCTAACGCATTTTGAGGGTCAGGCCCTCTCCCACAGAGCTCTGAGGATGAGGGCCTGACCCTCAAAACGTGTTAGTGAAAAAACCTTCTACCTTTACAACCATATGATTAGTAAAATCTGCCATGTATGCAAAGCATTGTGGCCACACCAAGTGTATAACCCCCCCACCTCTGGCTGCCATGTTAGAATTTAGGTGGATGGTCAAGAGATGGTAAAAATGCGGAACAACAACCTGTTTTCACCTCCTTTTTGCCACCCATGTAAATGAAGCCTTACATGAGCCGTGAGCCATCAAGAGTCATGCTAAAAATATGACACTAAGTACATACGTCCTTCTAGCTTTCCTGAAAATAGGCAATGGGTATAAAGTCATTGTGTTTTAATGTGTCTGAATAATTACAGCCCTCACAGGCATGTCCATTTTACATTTCAGTTTTATTGTCTCATCTTAATTGTCCTTCCAATTCCATTTTAAACTTGGCTGCGTGTTTCTGCTCTGCTACAGACTTTCTCATCCATTATTTTTTTTATTCTATGTCTTCTTATTTGGAGCTGAATGTTTATATAACAATGATATGCCTAGTGGATAGCTGAATATTGGATATGTTTAACAGTGCACGTAACAAGTGAGGAGAAATCCCACAGATGTTCAGGAGGACAGTGGAAAATAATGTCTTTAAAGACCGCAGCGTGATAATATTCAGTGAAGAGGCAGCCGAACAGTCCTAATGAGTTCAGTCACTTTAGCTTATCACTGTTGCAACTGTTACCTTTTTTTAGCGAATTCATCTCTGAAAACTAATTTTGTAGCAGCAACGCTGACTTTTATAGTCATATGTTCCAATTTAATCTTCCTAGAAATTGTCTCCTTTAAAGGTTTGCTGAATGCAAATCCTGCAATTTAATTTTCAAGTTTGTCATTTTTTTTCACCTTAGTAACTTTATTTCTTTTTTTTTTACGATGGAAACAGAAGCACATGTACGCTAGAATTTGCCTCATAATAAAATGTCCATTTTCCATAAAGGTCACATTAACACGGTTAAAAGTGGATAGAAGATATTTTGAGCGTCTATGAAAAATATTAACATTATATATTGAAATGTATTTGTATGTCATGTACTGACCGTATGATGATTTAGATTTATGGCAGAACTGTGGTGAAGGTTCATCTGCTTATTTTGCCTTCCCTGACCCTTCTTTCCCTCCTCATTACCATGGTAATTTATTTTTTTAAAAATAAAACCTTTCCTTTTTTTGTATTACATACTTTATTTTAGACCAATTGATGCCATCACTAGTATACTGTCCAATCATTTTGATTTCCACAAGACCAAATCCCAGAGTCACATGGGCCTACCCCATGCTCAAGCATTGTGTATCATAAACAAATTAAAAAAATTAAATCTTTGTGTTAAACTTTTTTAAAATCCTTTGTTGTGACTCATTATTGCTGATCTTCTGCAGCTTCTTTGTAGTTTCTTCCTGTCTACACGTATAGTTATTTACTGCACAACATTCCTCATCAGGTTTCCTGATGGTGACAAAAGTGAACCATGTCTACCTAATGTGTGTTCAAATGGCCACTTGTAGTCTCCTACCAAAGCTTTGTTTGACAACCTGCCATTCAGGTGCACAATTGGAATTCAGGTGCACAATTGGAAGACTCAGACAGAGCATTGTCACCCTGTAGGAGAAAGTGCCCGAACATGGAGTTTCATTGCATGATTACCAGTTATTATTTTAAAATTTAAATTATCAGATTTTAAAATATTGAAAGTGACTTTTGAAATTGCATTAACTTCAGTGCCATTTTTAAACAGCACTATATAAATATCCATTGGGCGAGCAATCTGCCCTGTAAACGCTGAGTGCCAAGCTGTCTGTATTTTTTTCTAATTTGCAAACGATTGTGGCAAAAAATGAGGATCTTTCCAAGAAAGGATCATTTTGGGGGGTTTCATAATGTCCTGGCATTTTTTATTCTATGTTTTATACTAGAAAATAGGGAAATATTTTTCTTTCAAAAACTATTGGTAATTTTTCCTTTTATAGCAAACATCCAGTGGTTGGTAAATACCACCAAAGCTCTATCTGTTTCAAAAAAATGTATAAATTATTTGGATACAGTGTTGCATGACTGCGTAATTGTCATTCAAACTATCACAGCACAGACAACTGTAAAATGGCCTAGTAGTGAAATGGTATTACAGGCTGGTACTCGTGTGGTTAGAAATTACCTGAAATTTTAGTGACTAGATTTACATTAAGGGGTCTAGGTATCAATATGTTTACCCCAAAATTACCCAAGATTTACAGATTTCTCATAAGATTTGATTAGAAAATGTGTGAATCTTGGGTGAAAACATTGATAAATACACCCCTAAATGTATCCACTGACAGTACAGAACTGCTCATAGAGCAGCGGGTTGAATGAAAAAAAAACTGATTTGATTCCCCCTTCCACTCAATTGGGGTGGATGGAAGAATCCTCCCTCTATGCCTTTGTAATCTGACAGCTGTCAAAATACACTGATCAGCAGTGATGGCTATAGCCGGCGGTGCTGATCAAGCGGCAAAAATCTGACAGAATAGTTGTATAGAAGTTGATTATTAGATCGACTTCAGTACAACCACCCTGCTCATACCTGGATCAAAATCTGGCTGGTTCAGCAGTGACTGGTCGAATTGTGACCCATGTATGTGTAGCGGACCCCTAACTTGGTCCGGCAGTTTGATCCCAGGTTCTGATCCCTTAACAATACAAGCAACCAGGCAGAGGGTAATTCAGTCAGATGCATCCAAACTCACTCAGTTCTCAGACAGTAATCAGGCAGATGGTGAAGATGGTTGAAAGAGGACACTATTTTGAAGCAGCTATGAAACTTAAAGTTTTCTTGCACAAAAAGGTAGCACATGGTTTTAGCACCGGATTTTAGCACCGTGGCCTCTTCTCTGAGGCACAACCTTGGCAGAAAGTCTGGGATGATCCCTCTAACAAGAAGGGGTGTAAAGGCAACAGTCTCTCTTCTGAGAATTCTCTAAGGCCTACTCTCAGCTTCAGCTTGACCCTGCCATGAATTCTCCCAGGAAGATCCCCTTTGAATGTTGTCTTGAATGTTGCCTTGAATGTTCCTCAGACTTTAGGGGTGATCCTATGGCTCTTCACTGAGTGAGAATTAGTCAGGACTTCTTAAGGCTCCTCCTAAGCCTTGGACGGTTTGACAGCATTTCCAGGCTGGGTCACTCTCAGCAGGTAAAAGGACCCTGCTACTCTCTGCTCTCAGCCTTATATACACCTGTCAGCCCCCCCCGCTGGCCATTCTTCTCAACCAGAGATTGGCTGAAGCTTTATCCAGGGTCAGCTCAGACTCTGCCTTTTCCTGCTCACTATGTTTCCAGGAGATTCTGGACAGCTCAGAGTAGGCAAAACACAATCATATCACCACTTCTAACAGCAGAGCCAAAAACTAACTTTGCCTTACTTCTAGCACCTGACTTAGGAGGGTGCTACATATGGGTGCCTTAAGTCATGGCACCCAATTAGATTTCACTGGTAGAACAGGAATTTTTATTTTGTGATTGATTGCTGGAATGTTGCATTGTGCACAACATTGTTAATCTATGCACTGCCTTGCTAATTAGTTCATTTTTACCTAGCTGGCATGTGTGCTGTTTGTTTCATTTGACATTTTATTGGAAAAACTATTCTGTGTTTTTAAATATTGATGTGAATTGGAATGGAAAGTAAATATGAAAGATACAATTCATTAGGAGGACCTGTGACCAAAATGGCCAGTACAGGAGATAATATATATCTGACTTTGGTGACAGTTGCAGAACGATATATACACAGAAATGATGACTCAATGGGAAATTAGTTTGACTGTGCCTGGGGCAGGGCAGCAAAAGTCAGCATCATCTGACCTTTACAGAGGCGGATTGGAGGAATTGAGCTGAAATAGTAAGAACCATTTTCAGTGGTGAGTTAACTCCTTGTAATCCACACTAAGCTATATAGCAGGCCCAGCCTCTTAAAAATGTGTACACATACTGCATACCAGCTAAGAACTCCTCAGCTGCGAATAATATTAGCATGTAATGCGCTGAATGGCTTCAAGTAGAAGCAAAGGTAATTGTTTTAATGTTGGATAGAGTAAGGGACAGTTAAACCCACTGTCCATTTCCTTTTGTGATTCTTCTGGAAGGTTTCCCTTCATGTCCTGTCCCAGAGCCAAAATGGGAAGTGAGAGGAAATCCATCCAAAGTGAAGGAATCCCTGGTTGTCACCAGAGTCACCAGAACTAGAAAATGTCCCTTCTATTCCTGCTCTGGCGACAACCCGAGATATTTAATTTTATTTCACTTTCATTGATAAGAGTTACCAAGATAAACAAAGAGAGTGACCCTCCATAATGGGGGCACAGACAGCAATAAAATACCTCTCAACTAAAACAAAAAAGGTGTACTTTAAAGCTAAACTCTAAAATTCTTTGTTGGTAATGAAAGCTTCAAGACGCCTCCTGTATGTAAAAACTAGTCGCATGCATTGCTCAGGTATGATTTTTGCCCCTTCTTCCACACAGACAGTCTTCAAATCTTGAAGGTTCTGTGGGCCTCTTCTATGAACTCTGATCTTTGGTTCTTTCCATAGATTTTCTATTGGTTTCAAGACAGGTGATTAGCTGGGCCATTCTAGAAGCTTTATTTTCTTTCTTTGAAACAAATTGACAATTTCTTTGGCTTTGTGTTTGAGATCGTTGTCTTGTTGAAATGTCCCCCCCACGTTTCATCTTCATCATTCTGGTAGATGGCAGCAGCTTTTTATCAAGAATGTCTTGGTACATTTTTCCATTCATCCTTCCTTCAATCATATGAAGTATGCCGGTCCTGTATGCTGTAAAACAGCCCCACACCATGATGTTCCTACCTCCAAACTTTACTGTTGGTAGGGTGTTTTTGGCGTAATGTGCAGTGCCATTTGACCTCCAAACATAATGTGTATTGTGGCATCCAAAGAGTTTAATTTTCGTCTCATCTGACCAGACTATATTCTCACAGTATTTCACAGGCTTGTCTAAATGTTGTGCAGCAAACTTTAAATGAGCTTCAACATGTTTTTCTTCAGCAGTGTAATCATGCATGGTGAGTGTGCATACAGCATGGTTGAGTGCATTACTTATTGTTTTCTTTGAATCAATTGTACCTGATAATTCCAGGTCTTTCTGAAGCTCTCCACAAGTGGTCCTTGACTCTTGGACAACTCTTCTGATAATTCTTTTCACTCCTTTGTTAGAAATATTGCGAAAAGCTCTTGGTCGTGGTTGGTTTATGGTGAAATTATGTTCTTTCTACTTCTGGATTATGGCAGCAACAGTGCTCACTGGACCATTCAGAAGTTTAGAAATTCTTCTGTAACCAATGCCATCAGTATGTTTTGTAAAAACAAGATTTTGAATGTCTTGAGAGAACTCTTTGCTTTTACTCATCATAGGATGTTTCTTGTGTGGCACCTTTGTAATGAGACACCTTTTTATAGGCCATCAGTTAAGACTGAACCAACTGATATTATTTGTACTGACAAGGGGCTTTTTAACTACTAATAGATTCCAGCTGGTGTCTTGGCTTTCCATGCCTTTTTGCACCTCCCTTTCTTCATATGTTCAATACTTTGTCCCTGCGTCATTACTTTTTTTACACATAACTTAAATTCTGAACTTATTTGTTTTGGTTTCTATGGATTGCATGGTTATGGATATGTATGGATGAGGTGAGAATTTCATGTCAATAGCACCATTAGAAATATATTTACCTAGACAAAATTGTGACATGTTCAATACTACAATGTAATTTAATTTTTTTGCAATTGAAAACCTGTGAAAAAGTCACCAATGTGCTAATTTGTGCAGTCACCAACCCAACTTGATCTTTTCTTAATGTTATGCTACCAATTTACACAAACTGTTTTTTTTTTTTTTTTCCTGTGTGAGTCGCAATGAGGTGTTGAAAGCGGAATACTGTATAGCTCCCCTAACATAAAACACATGTTCACTTTGAACCTTACCATTACTTGGTTACATAAAAATCACACTAATGTTATATTATTTCAATCAGTAGACTTTCTTGATTATATACTTTTGGGTAAATATATGTGGGTGCACAAATTATGTAAAGGTTGGTTGGGAAAAATACAGGAACATTTATAAGTTTTTACTATTTATTCCCAATAAGAAGCAAAGAAATAAAAATATGTGTGTATCCAAATTTGCTACCAAATAAAGCCATATCTGTCCTGAAAAAAGAGATGTATAATTCTTTAAGGCAGATTACAAATGCTAAAGGGTGTACAGAACGTAGACATCCCTGGAAAAAAAAAAAACACTTTGGGACTTAAAGGGATTTAGGGGGAAAAAAGCCTGGGGGGGGGGGGGCTCAAGTTAACAATACTTAACACAGTCTAACCTGTAATATAACATTTCAACAGTGTGAAAAATTGTGCAAATATTAGTTTGCCAGTTTTTTTTAGTAAATACTATTTAGTCTGTGCCTCAGTTGCAATCCAAAATTGTATCAAATAAAAAAGAGGATTGAGACATTCTAAATATTGAAAGCTTGAAGATAAGAGAGATAATCTTCTGTCTTTCATCTCCCTTTATACCATGTTGAGCATGTGGCAGTTTCTGGGACCTAAATGAAATATTAATTGTAAACAGATTTAATTATCAGGAATATTCAAACTTATCACCTGGTTGTATTTATGTATACCTGCATGTTACCACTCCCCTGCCGTTTTTGTTACATTTAAAAATGTGTTAAACTGTTAAGCTGAATGTGAAGTATTTTGTATGCGCTTTCCAATTATACTAATGTATTGTGTTTTCTGTGTTTTCTTTTCTATGCTCTGACTGCTTTGTGAAATAGGTGTTCCACAAGACTTGATGCAGGGCCATTTATTTCCACTGAAAATTAATATTTTGTTTGGTTCACTGTCTCCATTTGTTTTTCTTTTCTTCCCTTCAAAGTTATTAAGATTTATTGATCAATAAACAAAAGAGTGTGTATGTGCAAAGCTGAGAAATTCTTAAAAATGTAAGCAAATATTTTTAGCTGGTTTTATAAATATGATTGTACTAAAGCATGGTGGGAAAACACCTGCTTTTTTCATATAGCTATAGATTTGCAGTATGCAAAGTCTTCATTTTTTGGGGCCCAAAGATGGTAAAGCTTTAAGTCAATCTATGGGGATAAAAAAAAGGAGCAACCATTGTTGACACGCCAGTTGTTCCTAGCTTCTTCTGTGTCTTGGATTCTCCAAAAGCATTATCCCTTGCTATAATTCCCAATGCCTGTCCATCTAACTTATGTGCCATTCTTCATATTAATAAATAGAAAATCCAAAGAGAGTAGAGTTGGGGTGCCTCATAATTGCATACTAGCAAATTATGTGAAACTTACCTTAAAACAAAGCCCTCCAATGACGTACTGTCACCGCTGACAGGGCTTCAATCTTCACCCAGTCTTCCTTTCGGGTTTAGCGTCCTCAGGCCATCTGATTGGCCATGCCGTGATGATGTCACTCCCACGCATGCGTGGGGGAGCCGCTATTCACGCCACAGGACTCTGAGGGAGCAGCACAGGCATGCCGTTCCTTCAGAGTGCATGAGCCAGTGACGTCACTGGCCCTTTCACAAGTAAATATCTCATAAATGGTGCATGTTTAGGAGATATTTACTGTACCTATAGGTAAACCTTATTATAGGCTTACCTATAGGTAAACAACAACCATGGGAGTTTACATCCACTTTAAGTTCATGAATTCAGGCTTTTTTTTGCATGCTTTTTATTTATATTTTTCCACACTTACTTGCAGTCCAAGCTCTCCAAAAACACAGCAACAGTGACATCTTCGGGGTTGGGATAACCCAAAAAACACTGATAGGGGCGCTTATAATGGTCACCATTTATTCATATGGTTTAAACCTCTTTAGAAAAGTGTAAAAAAACAAACAATCAAAACATATATATAGTGAAAAATACACAGCTAAATCAATTTAATAAACGTATAGCTGCTAACACTACAATTGACAACCCACTGTGAAATATTATATTATAACAGTGCAGCGCTAAAATAACAATAAAGTGTAAACACTTAATGCATCCCACATGTGTATATCTCAATGTAAACAATAAAGTGCATTGTGCAAAATGCAAAAAAATTGAAAAGTCCAGCTCATCAATTAAAAAGAAGAATCCTAAAACAGGAAAAAAGAAAGAAGAATCCTGGTGCAACCACTATGGTTATGGATAATGGCAAAATCAGTTCTTGTATCATTCACCCATGTGTGGACAACCATCACCAAAGGAGATGTTGCACTTACCGCACCATGTGGACTCTGTATACTGTAGTACTTAGTCAACCACGCTTATGTAAATCAGGGGAATGGTGCTTACAAGGCAATTCTAAGGGTCTCGTGTCTCGATCTCATGATAGGATCACCTCTCGCTTTAACATATATCCATAGGAAGCCTCCACAAAGTGTAAAACTGTAGCAGTAACATTTATTTAAAAAGGTAGAACGCTTACATCATATCCAAGATGAAAATTCTTGTCATAATATCCATTAGGAGATAGACATCTAGAATGCAATGGCGTGAATAGCACTGAAACCCACTGGGGTTTGCCATTACTGCTGAAAAAGCGTTAGCTGGATGTGGACTTTTAACTTGAGTTCCCAGGCTATTTTCTCCCTTCTATGAACATTTATTTTCCATTTTAGCTCAGTTCAATTTTATGTTTCAGGTTTGTAGTCTAACTTAAAGGATAAGTTCACCTTTTAGAGCATGTTACACATTTAACCCATATTTAGTGTGTAACATGTAACATGTTCCAGGTGCAAAGCAACCAGCCAGGATTCATATACAGTATGCTGGTCAAAAAAAAATCAGGGAATCCCATTGGTTGCTATGGCTAATGATCCAAATTTTGCTTCATCCTTCATAAATTGCTCTAATTACAATTGGTTTATATAGGTAGAAGAACTTTTAATCACAAAGTGGTTAAAAAATAATGACCTGCCCATGTGTCTGAATCACTGCAATGATACAAGTTCTGTGCACTTAGCAACTGCATTTGTTGAGTACAGGGATTTTAACATAAATATGCCAATTACTATGCATATTGCATGCAATCTAAGCATTTGGATTTAGAGAACAATATATTCTGTACTTTTCATTACAATATTTTTTTCCGTATTGTATGTTACTTCATTTTCAATCCCTAACAGAGCAGAATTTCCCTTTCTGTTTGGTTCAGGTGTTTACAAATTATGCACATTACTTTAGGCTGGAATAGTTTATCCTTATAAACAATTATAAAATGTCCTTTCTCAGCAATAAACATGGTAAGTAAGTACAGTTGCGAGCTCCAAAATATAGACAATGTGGAGAATAGCTGTGCGAAAATAATGTGTTCTCCTCCAATTAAGGAATAGACAACTCAAGACGACAATGCCTATCGCTCTAACTGCACGACAGAACTAATTAATAGATTTTAAAAAGTAACAGGATTTTTCTTAAAGAGATCCTGTAGTCTTATTTATATGTGACTGTGATTGGCCTAATGGAATGCTCCAGGTGAATTTGACAATGAAAGCTACTGTTTGGCCAAAATGTATATTTACGTTTGGGATGAATACAAAGAACAAGGTGCAAATGCTAAGGAACCCAGTATATCACTAGACCATTACACTTTCATGTGGTCCATTACCTGATCACTGAGGAACACTATTTTCTTATTTGATTGTTATGTAGGAAAGACATTCTCAAACACACCGACTCAAGGGTGCATCAAAAAAATGGTTTTATATGCAGGAGAGTTATTTCATCAAAGCCACTAATGAAATCCTTACCTACCTTGAAAGTCAAGCATATTCACCCATTACATATAGAGGTGCATCTCAAAAAATTTGAATATCATCAAAAAGTTAATTTATTTCAGTAATTCAATTCAAAAAGCGAAACTCAAATATTATATAGATTCATTACACACAGAGTGATATATTTCAATAATTTCTTTCTTTTAATTTTGATGACGAAAACCCAAAATTCAGTATCTCAGAAAATTAGAATATTACATAAGACCAATAAAAAAAATATTTTTAAAATAGAAATGTTGGCTTACTGAAAAGTATATCCATGTACAGTATAGTATGCACTTAATACTTGGCCGGGGCTCCTTTTGCATGAATTACTGCATCAATGCAGCGTGGCATGGAGGCGATCAGCCTGTGGCACTGCTGAGGTGTTATGGAAGCCCAGGTTGCTTTGATAGTGGCATTCAGCTCGTCTGGATTGTTGGGCCTGGTGTTTCTTATATTCCTCTTGACAGTACCCCACAGATTCTCTATGGGGTTTAGGTCATGCAAGTCTACTTTTAAATCAAGCACAGTGATACCATGATCATTAAACCAGGTATTGGTACTTTTAGCAGTGTGGGCAGGAGCCAAGTCCTGATGGAAAATGAAATCAGCATCTCCATTAAGCTGGTCAACAGAGGGAAGCATGAAGTGCTCTGGAATTTCCTGGTAGAGGTCTACACTGACTTTGGACTTGATAAAACACACCAGCGGCTCCCCATGACATGGCTCCCCAAATCATCACTGACTGTGGAAATTTCACACTGGACCTCATGCAACTTGGATTCTTTGCCTCTACACTCTTCCTCCAGACTCTGGGACCTTGATTTCCAAATGAAATGCAACAATTACTTTCATCTGAAAAGAGGACTTTGGACCACTTACAACAGTCCGGTCCTTTTTCTCCTTAGCCTAGGTAAGACGCTTCTAACGTCTCTGGTTTTAGGAGTGGCTTAACACAATGAATGCGACAGCTGTAGCCCATGTCCTGGATATGTCTGTGTGGGGTGGCTCTTGAAGCAGTGACACCAGCCATAGTCCGCTCCTTGTGAATCTCCCCCAAATTCTTGAATGACCTTCACAATCCTCTCAAGGCTGCGGTTATCCCTGTTGTTTCTGCACTTTTTTTATATATACAGCACTTTGTAAACAGGCAGCTTCTTTAGCAATAACCTTTTGTGACTTACCCTTCTTGTGGAGGGTGTCAATGACTGTTTTCTGGACAACTGTCAAGTCAACAGTCTTCCCCATGATTGTGTAACCCACTAAACCAGACTGAGAGACCATTTAAGGGCTCAGGAAACCTTTACGGGTGTTTTGAGTTAATTAGCTGATTCGAGTGTGACATCTTGAGTCTACAATATTGACCTTTTTCACAATATTCTAATTTTCTGAGATACAGAATTTTGGGTTTTCACTAGCTGTAAGCCATAAGCCATAATCATCAAAATTAAAAGAAAGAAATTATGGAAATATATCACTCTGTGTGTAATGAATCTATAGAATATATGAATTTCCCTTTTTGAATTGAATTACTAAAATAAATGTACTTTTTGATGATATTCTAATTTTTTTCAGATGCACCTGTATATGCTATGTTGTTGCATCTGCTCAGATTTACCCAAATTAATGCACAGTTTGCATTATGTGGCTTAGCCACTATCACATTTTCTTTCAGTAGTTCTATAGTAAGGATTATGCCTTGACTGTCTGATAGAGCAATGGTCACTAAAGAGGAAAATTACATATCTGTGTGCATATATAGCTCTACGGCAGAAAGCAGTAGATTATGATATACAGTATTATATTATTATGTATATATATATATACGAGGAGTGACAATTTAATTCCCAGAATGCCCTCTGTGTAGCACTATGGTGGAGTGTCGCACAGCCATTCACACTCAAGCGTGTTCTGACATGTTCCAACCTGTACTCGCCTGGGTTAAAAATCAGTTCAGTCTTTATGAAGTAGTAGTAGAATCAACAGGCTTATGGTGAATATTTCATGAAGAAACCAAGTGTTTGTTTAAGGAGGGACGGGAAGATGTCCATAATGATGGAAGAATTGGGCAGCCAAAAACTCAAAGGACGGATGCAAATGGGGACAAAGTGCTAACGCTCATGCTGGTGTTTTTTTATTTTTTTATTAAATGGGATAGATAGCTCACTACAAGTTAGTACAACATGGTAATTTTGGTCAACCAACATTGTCACTTGGAAATCCTATGAAAGTTACAGGAATCTGTTTGGCCAAAAAATCCAGAACTCTGGTCTGACAAGTGGATTCCCCACCATAACAATGTTCCTGCTCAAATATTTTTTTTTCCAGTCGATTCCAGGAATAAAATTGTCACATCTTGTATATACCGTATACACTGTGTGTGTGTATATATATATATATATATATATATATATATATATATATATATATATATATATATATTTTTTTTTTTTTTTTTTTTACACTGTTTTTACATTTATAAAAGTACATTTAAGAAAAAGAGTACAGCAGGATGCTCAAAATGTGAACATTTCATAATATCATTACATAAACATTACAATATACAAGACTTTCCACTAAAAATATCCTGCATTAACATCTTTATATAAACTCTAAAAGCTATTTAAATCTTCTAATGTACTTGTGTATGAACTCTTTTTGGTATGCGGGCTCTGGGAAAGCTGATAATATGCAAATTAGCAGTTCTGTGACTCCCGACACCCTGACAGATTAAATGTCAGTGTCACCCAACCATGTGTCAGAATGACTCACAGCAGCTGGGTTAAACACAATGGTGGCCAGGGAAGCCTGGGCTTTGTGAAATCCACAGTTACAGTTTTCTTGTTGCATATAACACAGTTAATATCTGATGGAGTGTGAGCTCCTATTGCTGTAAAATAGACGCTATATTTTTATGGATGCTGATGATATAACCCACAGGGATCAGATAAGAGGCATATTTTGACTATATTACTTTCTGGTGCCTTTAAACATAAAAAGAAAGAACTTTGTATGAAAGCTGGCTACATCCATCACATGATATGTGGAAGTGGTAATAACAAAACAATTTTTATTTTGAAAGTTAAAAATAAAAAAATAAATAAATAGTATTGGAGAATGGCTACAATACAATATTTGTACTTTTTAATGCCCAACTCCAGCCAAAATGTTTGATTTAAATGTTTGATCCTTACAGTGATCTTAAAGTGGTTGTAAAGGCTTGCTATGGGGGCACTTGGCAAGGGGAAGGGGCCCAGAGTGTCGGTGGGGGATCCGAGAAGAGGAGGATTGGGGCTGCTCTGTGCAAAACCACTGCACAGAGCAGGAAAGTATGACATGTTTGTTTTTTAGTTACATTTTTTCTTTTAGGTCTTATGCACACTGGAAGTTAATAAATCTGCAGTAGCTTTAGCTGTAGAATGCAACATTAAAAACGCAAGTTTTGCCACGTTTTTGCAGCATTTTTGCATTAGCATTTTGTAGCATTTGCGTTTTTTAACAATGTTATACTACCAAAAAAGCTTGTGGCTCAAAAATGCTCATGAATGTACAATAGCCGCATTTTACAGAGTTAGAGCATTTTTACAGCTGGAAAAACTCCTCTTCAAATCCACTAGTTCTGGGATTTTTACAGCCAGAAAACACCCCGTCAAAAGATGCTGTGCATGGACACAATGGGATAACATTCTGGGGAGTTTACTAGCTGCATAAAAAAATGCCTGAAGTCAAAAACAGCAGCTGTAAAAATCTCCAATGTGCATGAGGCCTTGCAATCATTTTAAAGTTATACTAAAGTCTGTTTTTTTTCCATTAAAAAATAACAAAAAAATATATTTACCTGCTCTGTATAGTGGATTTGCACAGAGCAGCCTGGATCCTCCCCTTTTTGGGTCCCTCTTTGGTGCTCCTGGCCCCTCCCTCCTGTTGAGTGCCCACACAGCAAGCAGCTTGCTATGGGGGCACCCGAGCCGAGCCACAGCTCCCTGTGTCCATTCAGACACAGAGCCGTGACCCGCCCCCACCCCCTTTCTCTCCTCATTGGCTCACTGACTTTGATTGACAGCAGCAGGAGCCAATGGCGCCATGCTGCTGTCTGAGCCAATGAGGAGGGGAGTCCTGAACAACCGAGTGTCTCGTGCAACATCGCTGGATCTAGATGGGGCTCAGGTAAGTATTGTGGGCTGGGGGGGGGTGATGCACACAAGAGGTTTTTTATCTTAATGCATAGAATGCATTAAGATAAATAACCTTCTGTCTTTACAACAATTAAGATAATTCTGAAGAGCTCTATACCTGCTTGATCAAGTGCTGTCAGTACTTACCAGTGACCTTAACATACCTGCACTTAAGGCCTTTAGGGGGTCAGGAATCTGGCCTTCCCATCTCTTAAAGCAGATGTAAACCCTTAGGTTGTTTTTTTGTATCATAAACAATTGCCATGTGTCTTAAATAAAATTCTTGTTTTCACCTATTTTTCATTCATTTTGTATCTCTGTGCTGCTGATCTTCACCAGCCAAAGATTTAGGCCCCTTTCACACAAGTGGACCGATCGGGTCCGCTGTCAGTTTTTCAGGTGGACCCAGTCGGACCCTCCAGTCTCCTCTATGGAGCAGCGGGTATCAACAGACATTTGTCCATTGACACCCGCCAACATTCGATCTGATCCTTTCCACTAAAAACATACATCTGGTGGATCGGATTGGATGGCAGTCAGGTGTAAATGGGCAGACGGTCCGTTTACATCCGACCATGGAGGAGAGTGGACTGTGTCTGTGTCCACTCTGCATAAGCAGGGTGGACACGGACCAGCCATTTGCCTGCTCAGCGAGGATCAGCGGACAGATTCCCCACTGAGTAAGCAGACTCCAACGGAGCCTACCCCATGTGTAAGGGACCTTAGAACTAGTGAGAATGGACTTTAATGAGCAAATGTGCAGTTGACATCTGTTTGAGATGCTTCTCAGATCATTCAGAAGTCATTACAAGTGCAGTTGACCTGCATTTGACCTGCACTTAACCTGCTTCAGTTGATTTTATAGACTTGTATAGGTAGAGAAGCATTCTCTAACAAACAAAAGCCTGTCAATGCTGGCCCTAAACCAGTCTACGCTTCTAATATTTTACATAATAAGGCCTCATGTGCACAGACATTTAGAGGCTCAAAAACATATTCAATAGTAACATTCTCATTTCTTTCTTGCACCCAGAGAGCCACAGATGGTGTATTCCTCACCAATGTGTGATTTTCACATTCAGAGAAATACATCATAAGCATATGCATAGCTAAACACCGATACAAAGAAGCATAGATGTTTACACAAGTAGAGCCTCGTACAACCATTCAATGGAATGGCTGGCTATATGCACCACCTGCAGCTCAGCAGGAATTTTACACTTGCGGTTGATAATCTAAACATACATGTTCATGAAGGCTAAATAACCTTCAATCCTGGATCATCTCTGTGCAGTATACATTGTTTGAGAATTCTGTATTGAGCTGTTTGCCTGGAGTTCCAACCTAAGACTCCCTATTAGTCAGAGAGTCTGTCCATCATAGTAATGGGCCAATAGAAAGACTTCAGATTCATTTTTACATACATTTTGATGACTGCCTTCAAGATACATTTTAAAAGTGGCATAAAAATACATTGTAAACATCTTATATAATAAAAATGATTTTAAAAAAGGCTGTAGGATGTTTTATAAATCCATTGTACTGCAACTTGACAGAATACCTTGAACATCCAGACTTCCATACTCCTGTCTGGCAGTTCTCACTGTGCCTACATATTGTCTAGCGTTTCTGCACCATGATTATGCTGTAGTGAGGCAGCGAGGAAAAGCAAGCAATGAACTGTAAGCTAATGTGTCCTCAGGTAGAAATATTACTTTGCTATGCAGCACGGCTACATGTGATCAGAATTTTGCATTTCACCGGCGAGCCAGCTAATATAGAAAAAGCAATAGCAAACAGAAAGAGTTGTTTAGCCTTTTTTTTTAATTCTTATGCAGGATAGTTATTATATGAAGTTCTCGAGCTGATGAAAAGATAGGGCATGCAATCTAGCCTGATATGGCGATCAAGGATGGCCATCACAATTAACGTCTTGTTGATGACTGCATGTAGCAAAGCAGGTCACCAAATGTTATTGTCGGATGAAAATGAAAACATTGGCTGCTTCGTTGCAAACGTTTGCGTTCTCCAGATTTCAGACCTCATCTGCATCCTCATGTTTACTGTGCGACCATTTAATCTATTTATGTATGAAGGGATCTGTGAATCTGAAGGAATGCAATATTACAATATTATTTTATATAATTATTCATGCGTTTTAGCCAGGCAGGAATTCTTTCTTTTTTTTTTTTTTTTCCTTGGCAGGCAAAAAATTTCTACATGACAATATGAAAAATGCATCGGCTGTGTTTTGATACGTATATATTTTGTCATGATATTACTGATGAAGTGTTAAAGCCTGAAAGGGTTTTCGAAAGCTGCAGCGAATGTGTTAAGACTGTTAATGAAGCAAAAGAATCTAAGGACCAAATTAGCTCTTACACCCACACTGCGGAAAATACAGGAACTGTCTTACAGAATTGCATCATGACTTTTACCTGGGGATGTTAGTATTATGTGCATTTGAATTGATGGAATTGGAAAGACAGGCTCCCCCAAAAGACATTTTAAAACCGTGTACCTACATGGATGATTTAAAAAAGAAAATATATTGAAATATGCACATTTAAATGTAAGGTTCTATGGGAAGATGAATGAATCACTTACATGACTAATATACTGTATGCAGGCTTATAAGGCTTGATTGTCAGACCGGTGTTACATCGCATTTTCTCAGGAATACTGGCTCAGTAATCTGCTTTCTTTAGAATACTGCAGCAGACGTGTCACTGGCATTGCACCGTGGGTAAGGGAAAAGTCAGATCAATTCAGGTACAACAAATGCTGCCTTACTGGCCAATTTAACAAGCTGTCTCTCTAATTAAAGTGAACCTGTCATGTGAAAAATATCTTTGCTGTCACCCCAGACCCGCCTTCTGAATATGTTAGCTCCATGGCTGTCATACTGATAGCATTAACATTTTGTGAGTCATTACCAGGCTTCACTACCTTGTGAGACACTACATGACCTAGTGACCCAGTATGCAGACAGTGAAGTTGTAATTCCCAACCTGTCTGCTTGTTTCGGGTCAGTGATCAGCAAGCTAGGCATGAAGCTAGCATTTGTAGAAGGGGGTCAGGGTGCCAATGCAGATATCACTCTAAAAGTAAGTTTCTTTTAAATGGGAACATTGGTCTCTTCAAAAGTCATTATTTCAACATTTACCTGAAAGTATTTTTTATGCAATTTCTTACATTTATTTGTTTGATTTTTTATATTTCAATTATTGTATTTCATATACTGAGTCTTCCATGGTTCCTCTAGTCCAGCCTTTCTTAACCAGGGTTCAGTGGAATCCTAGGGTTCCTCCAGAGGTTGCTAGGGGTTCCTTGAGTACCCTCTTCCTTATAACCACTGATCACCAGTGTGGTCTGTGATGGACTGTGATGGACTGTGATGGACTATGAGCACAGAGAGAGTAAAAAGGGGTGAATCAAACAGAACCCGACGTGGGATAGTTTATTTGGGAACTTAAGCGTACAGGTGGGGTGGCAATAGGTCACAGCACAGAGAAATAGTCCACAGGGCAAACATATATCACAGCACTGATAAATAGTCCACCGAATTGCAATATGGCACAGCAATGGGAGATAATCTTCAGGGCACAATAAGGGTTAACAGTTAATGCAAAGAGAAAACAGTACGCCAGGTAACAAGGAGGTCCTGCAAGGGAGAATGACCCTCTGGGCGGTAATATGGCACAGCAAAGGAGACACAGTCCACAGGGCAACAAGGAGGCACAGCAAGAGGGAATGATCCTCATGGCAGTAATATGGCACAGCAAAGAAAAAAGTGTCCACAGGACAACAATAAGGCACAGTAAGGGAGAATGTTCCTCAGGGCAGTGATATGGCATAGTAAAGGGAAACAGTCCATAGGGCAACAAAGAGGCGCAACAAGAAAAATATTCCTCAGTACAATAATATGGTACAGCAAAGGAGACAGTCCACAGGGCAACATGAAGGCACAGCAACATAGAATTGTCCTTAGGGCAGTAATATCACACAGCAAAGGAAACACAGTCCACAGGACAACAAGGGGGCACAGTAAGGGAGAATGATTATTAGAGCAGTAATATGGTACAGCAAGAGGTCTACAGGGCAACAAGTAGGCACAGTAAGGGGGAACAATTCTATGGGTGGTACTAGGGCACTGCAAGTAGAGAGACAGGAGGGTTCAGGGCCTCAAGTTGAGGATGTCTAATGACCCCGGTTACTGGTGAGGTGGTCTGGGTGATGGATTGCCTGTTCAGGAAGGCCTTTGGAGGCGGGTCCCTGGGCAGGCATCTGCTGGGTCCAGAGCAAGAAAAAGAGGAGCACTGGGCACCCTGGTTCTGAGTCAGGGGCTGAGGAAAGCAGAGAGCACAAGCAGAGGGGCAACAGGGAAATGGGGCAGAGGCAGTACCTGTAGGCCCGACCTCATAGGCATATGTGTCATCCAGGCAGACTAGCAGAAGAATTGCACACTGGGTTCCCTAGATACATATACCTGAAACGGGGGGTGATTTTGCACCTCAGGAAACCTGATGCTTCGAATCAGATTGCCTGGGCAACAGGCCTGCCCCCTTCCTGCATGGCCACGTCAGGCGTGCCAGAAGGGGGCAAGCTCTATGTCTATGATGGATCACAGCACAGGAAGAGGAGTGCACTATGCCCGCTAGATCCTGGCACCTGGGGGAAGGAAGTCTGCGGCCAGTAAGAAGTAATCCACATACTGGCTGCAGTAGAGGATAGCCTGGCGCCTTGCAAATAGGAAATGTGGAATGGAGGGAGCTGTGTGTGGGGGGCCAGATGTTGGCTGTATGTCTCCCCACATGTATGTGGTGTGGGGCAGTGGGAGAGATGTGTGGGGAGTAGAGAAGGAAGCTGGGCACTGTGACAGGGTCCTCTCACCATGATTACAAATGAAAGGTAGTCATTCTCCCAATGACCACCAATCTAAAGGAGCTCTTCTTCACTGACCACCAAATAATGGGTTCTCTTAATTGAACACTGAACAAGGGGACACTTTTCCATGAAACATTAATGTGAGGGCACACTTCTTTATTTTCTGACCATTAATATTATTATCCATTCATTATTATTACTTAAAATTATTTTGTTACCGTAAGCTTTAGCTATAGTAATTATTAGCAGGGATTCCAGGAAACTCAAAGTTTATTTCAAGGGTTGGTTTATGTTAAATAGGTTCTCTAGTGTGCATCCTTATATCAGCAAATGGGTTTATCATACCTGCTTAATGAGTGATGACATCCTCAATAACTCCCATAAACAATCTGTTCTTCTTTTGTATAAAGAGTCTGTTGTGTACAATGAGGTGAGCCATAGACTTGCATTTGAAGAAAGAAACAGTGAAGCATTGTCATTGTACAGCACTACTAAGCAGAATGCAGAGCCTTATACTGTATATATATTCCAAATTAACATCCGTAGATAAACAGAAAACAGCAGAGGCACTCATTGGTCTTGAGCAGCAGTAGTATGTGTGAGATCAGTTTTGTCAAGGCAAAGATGGACTGCAATCCATCGAAATGTTATTGGACAGAATAAACTCCTCTTGCATGTATTTGTGTTTATATAGTTCTATTATGTCTTTGGCCCTTATAAGCCCTAGGTTGATATCTTTGCTGCTTGTTTATAATTTAGGACCACATTTTTTCTTTACTTACAATTTTAAATTCTTCTTTTGACACTGTAGCAATTACCTTGTTGGCACAGTCCACGTAGCTGTAAGCATTACGCTGCAGTAGGCTTAAGGGACCAGCACAGCCTAAGATTCTATTGAATATTCCTGCAAGTGTCTCCTATAGCTGCAGGCTACTATGTTTGAACATGTCATTATGTTACTAACCCAATATGGTTTTATGGGTTTAATTGTAGATTCTGGATTTTTTAAAATATTGATGGCTTACTTAGTGATCCCTAGTTGTCTTCTGCTTTGAGTCAGTTTCCCTGGTGGTTTAAACACTTATTGTTTTCTGATGCTGAAATGTCTTTTATCAGGTTAAATAATGTTCATGTTTTATACAATGACCTATTATTCTATATGGTTTTTCAGTGTTGCTCTCAGTGGTGAAAATGACGCTTTTGTTTAATTTATTTTTATTTTTTTAAATACTGTGAGTGCTAAAAGAGAACTGTGTTTAGGGCTTGGCGCCTAAACACAGGGACCCTGGCAGTGGCAGGCAGAGCGCCCTCTACACCTCATCTAATTAGTATCAAGTATCATTACTTTATTAGGGGAGCAGCTATTTTGTATTTTCACTAATTGATTTATTAGTTGGCGCAGAGTACACCACATTTTCACATATAGGCAGAGGCCATGGACATGTGAAATCAGTGTTAAGGCAGCTCTCTAGATTAAAATCAAGACTCCTCCAGGAACACACTTGTTGACTGTTTATAATCCATGGCCAAACTTTTACACTGTTGACACATATGCACTAAGGATAGACACTTCTGTTAGACCTTACCTTTCCCCATGTGTGCAAAATTTCTGAGATGATACCGCAGAGCTTGTACCAGTCTCCACCAACCTATAATCCATATGTTGCTATTGGATACAACCCATACTTGTTCTCCTCATGAGGCCTCACTTCATGAGGCCCCTAGGAACTCCATGGCACGAGGACGGCCCCAGTATATGGGGAACCAGTCACTAGTAAAAGGGGCCAAGCATCAAACTTCTTCACTAATAGAATCTCCGTCTCCCATGCCATGTCACCCGCTTCCTGGCTGCTTGATAGCTTAGGCACTTGGTACATGTACAGAAGTCATTAGGAACAGCAATATAGCCTCTCTAGGAAAGGTTCAGTGCTCGTTAAACCTCTGTACTGTATCTTCTCTAATTTCTCTTGTCCCCTTTATTAAGCCCTGTTTTTTTTATACGTCATATATGCACCCCTTTTATGACTTTAGATCAAGCAGTACTGAAAAACAAAGTTCTACTCAAGTAGTGAGGGTAACAAAGAAACCATTCTCCAAGACATCGCCATCACACATTCCTGACAAAGTTCTCTTAAGTGCCCTTTTTGTAGTGCCCCAATAGGTAGTCATACCTTAAAGGGGTTGTAAAAGCACAAGGTTTTTATCTTAAAGCATCCTTAAGATAAAAAGCCTTCTGTGTGCAGCAGCTGCCCCAGCACCCCCTAATACTTACCTGAGGTCCCTTTCTGTCCAGCGATGTGCACGAAGGTCTCAGTCATCTGAGATTATCCTTCCTAATTGGCTGAGACACAGCAGCTGCGCCATTGGCTCCCGCTGCTGTCAATCAAACTCAGCTAGCCAATCAGGGGAGATAGGGGCGGGGTTGGGGCTCAATGTCTGAATGGACACAGGGAGCTGTGACTCAGCTCGGGTACCCCCATTGCAAAGCGCTTGCTGTGGGGGCACTGAACAGGAGGGAGGGGCCAGGAGCAGCGAAGAGGCACCCGAGAAGAGGAGGATACAGGCTGCTCTGTGCAAATGCACTGCAACAGAGCAGATAAGTATAACATGTTTGTTATTTTTACATAAAAAAAATGAGCCTTTACAATCACTTTAAGTAGGTGGTAAAGTCCTTCAAAAGTCCTTTGCAAGACAAGTCTATTACTGGCAGTAAACCCATAATTTATTAGCAATAATCCACAACAGGTAGTAAATCTATAACTGGCAGCATAAGCTTATACAAGTCCATATAAGACCATCTAAGTACATACTCCTTGGAACCTGGACTGGGCTTCCAAAAGGGATGATAACCCAGCAGAGTAGTGGCTTACAACTTAGCAGTTCAGTCCCCAAAGCGCTCTTGACCTAGATTCAGTTCTCTTTATATATGTTTTGTCCAGCAGAGGGTGGTACTCTTCAGAAAAGCCTGGGAAAGCAGGCCAGCAGAGTTAACCCTTACCTACTAAACAGCACCACCTCTGCTGGGCAACATTAACTAAGCAGTGTAATTACACATCAGAAAATACATTTACCCTGAAAAATGCAAACATAACCAGCACAGAAATACCCCATTCAGCACCTGCTCACATGGTTTGAGGGTATTGAAGCTAAAATGTTAGCATAAAATATTTGTAATGTTAAACTCAAGCATTCTAAGTAATGTGTAAGTTTAAAACCTACAGGTATTTCTACCTTTCACAGTGATAACAGGCCTTACCATGATATTACCTTCATCTGCTTTTCTCTTTAGAACAAGAACCCAATCTTTGTTCATAAGGTCAGCATCTACTTCTGGACTGAGGTGCTGGCTCAGAAATGACACAATTATGTAAATCCCGATGTCTGTGGAGTACTTGACTGTGTTTACAATTATCTGACACAGATCAGCCCCTGCTGCAGCTTTTTACCTGGACTTGTTAAAAAGTTAGATTATTGCAGCCTGATCACTGGAGAGAGGAAACTTGAGAAAGAAGACCGATCACATCATCTCAGTAAGGTTACTGAAAGGTCATCTTTTAACTGTGTGCCTTACCATTAATCAACAAGGCATTAGCAAGTAATAGATGCTGTCCTCCACTGCTGCCGCTTGTTCATAGTAACTGTATGTGGCAGCCTGTGATAGTGATCACTGCAGCCATTGGGATGTCCTGCATTAGAATACAGTCACTGGAGCTGGTGGTCAGTTGATCCTTAGTGCCCAAAGCCACCCTCTTCCTCAGGAGCATAGTTTTTACAATGGTCTTAACTCAGGATAGAATATTGGTACAATGCAGAAATATATTTATATGAGATTACTATAGTTGTGTTTATGATTTAAATAATTGTGTAGCCAATAATGGCACAGGGAAAGGCTGCCCTTTTGTCTCTGCCACCTCTGGTCACAGTTTTACTGTGCATTTTAATAAATTTAGCCTTGGGCACACATTCAGCTCTCCTGCACACTCTAAAACAGGTAGTTGGTGCTACAGAGGGGTTTCTGCAATGCCTATTTTTTTTGTGTTGTGACCCTAATTTGGAGTTTTCATGGTATCCAGAGGCACTTCAATGGCAGTCTCTGATCTAACTATTTTCCAGTTATTTAACCGACAAAGCAGGCAAAAAAAAACAAAAAAACACAGAAACGACATAGTAAAGTCACAGCTCCCAATCTGCATACTTCTACCAAGGCAGGGCATACACATTCCAAGTACTGAACTCAGACTAGAAGTTTGGGAAGTGTTTGAGAAGTTTGAGAAGTGTTTATAGCAAGGGTTACATACCCCCCAAATTTTTTTCCCTAAAGACATACCATTATTGTTTTCTGCTTAAAAAATTTCTCCCATCCTTTAAATGCACATGTACTGTTTTAGGGCCCTTTATTGCACACATCTGGTGTGCCAGGATTCTCTAAGTGGTGTGCTGGTTTATGTCAGCCCCCAGTGTTCAGCACATGCTCAACCTCTACCAGTGGCGGATGGTGGGTTTTTGCCCCCATTGGAATCAGGTGCTTCAACCCCACCCCCATTGGAATTCATAGTCCTGCGCACTGATATGTAAATCAGGGGGCCAGATGCATGGATGGGGGGCAGTGCCCATGCGCCCTCTGTGGATGGGTCACCACTGACCTCTACACAGACAGCTACATACCAGAAAGAGGAGCACAGTAGTTCAACCAAAATGGCACTTAAATGCCCGGGGGACTAAAACCGGCCTCCTATGGATAAAAACTCAACCAGTTCAGCATGGTATACAACCAGCCTGTCTGATCTGATATCTGCTAAACAATCAGTGCCGCTGTCAGAATACAACACTACAGTGGGGGGGGGGGCGGATTCCCTCATCTACATCGAATGTGTGGATGGGAAAATCAAGCCATTTTCTTTCTTCCAACCCTCTATTTAAAGCAGACCTTCAGTCATTTTTTCAACTTAACATCTATTAAATCTTCTGCCCTTGTTGTTTTAACTTTGGATAGTAAAACATTTTATTTCTGCAAGTAAATCCCTTATACAGCCCACTTCCTGTTTCTTGTCTGGTCTTTAGCCTAGGCTTATGACATCCTGCACAGCTCTTTCTCTCACGAGAGTTTGCCAGGAAGGGAGGGGGGTGAGTCATATAAGGGGCAATGAAAGCTGCAGGGCTGCAGAGCTGGAGGTGTGTCTGTGTGTCTGTGTAAATCCTGGAAGTGAACAGGCAGCAGCTTCAGCTGCCCACAGTTAAAATGGTTGCTGTCAGACTCAGTGGAGGGAGATTTCTGCAGCTTATTTGGCAAGTACAGAATCACGGTATATATAAAATATTATGCAAAGTGGTTGGAGGGAAGCTTCAGAATGGCAAAGATGTTTTTTATTCGAAATTATGTGAGCAGACTGCAGTTCTTCTTTAAATGAAAAAAAATTGCATAACATATGGGCTAACATGTAGGCTGCCTTAGACAGACCTTCCTAGTAATTGAATCTAGAGCAATTTAGGCATAGCAAGGTTTAGATCCACTTTATGTTTCTATACTTAATAAAAAAAAACTATTGTTTCTACCACAGCTTCCATAGTGCCCCCATTTCTCTCCTGGCATTACATTGATAATTACTGTATGGTAAAATCAGAAGTTAAATTACTAAAATGTCATATAAGACTTAAAGTATAACTAATGTTTTTTTTTTTTCAGTTTTGGATTGTCCGGAGAGGGATTAGAACGTCTGTCAGTTTTTATTGCTGTCTGTGCCCCCATTAAGGAGATTTACCCTCTCTTTTTGTCCTGTTTACCATTAGCACTGAAAGTAAAAAAAAAAACAAAACAAAAAAAAACTAATTTTGGGTTGTCCCCAGAAAAGTAATTGAGAGGAAATCTTCCAATGGGGACACTGGTTCTGGTGACCTGGGAGTCCCCAAGGAATACTAATTTGCAGGGATTTCCTCTCACTTACTGTTTGGGTATTGGACAGGAAGTGAAGGGAAATCTCTGACAAGGGTTTATAACCCTCCCTTACTCCATCCAAAATGAGAAAAAAAGTTTTGCGTATAGTTCTACTTTAACATACTAATGTAATTTTAAAATGTTCATTAGTTTTAACTACTTCCCACCCGGCCACTGCACATAAATGGCCAGGTGGTCCTTTCCTCATTCTGAGTGGATGTTGCCTTGAGGCACTCTGCGGCTTGATCCTGTGATCAGAATGATTACAGATCCAGCTGAGCAGAGATCGGGATATGGGCGCTGTGATTGGCCCTCCCGATCACCTGACGGCTGTGTCCAATCACAGCCATCACAATGTAAACAGAGATGCCTGTCTCTGTGACAGGTCTACCCGTCGAGCTCAGTAAGAGATCAGAGAGGGGGAATCTGCAGATCTGTGATAGCTCTCTGTGTGAGGATGATTTTACACAGAGAGCTTTTACAGATCACCCCACAAAGTACACCAAGCACCACTGATACACCCCTGTCCCTATACACATTTCAGTATCCCAATAAAAAATCTGTCTGTCCACCAAATAAACACTGATTTGGGTTATTTTTACCAAAGAAATATAGCGGCATCATTTTTGGTCAAAATTTATCAAGAGAAATTACTTATTTTATAAAGAAAATTTTAAAACTACTACATTTTATAACAGAAACTAAGAAAAATACATTTTTTTTTTAAATTGTCGGTCTTTTTTTATTTGTAGCGTAAAAAATAAAAACCCCAGCTGTGATTAAATACCACCAAAAAAAGCTCTATTTGTGTGAAAAATTTCATTTGGGTACAGTGTTACATGACCGTGCAATTGTCATTTAAAGTGTGACAGCGCTGAAAGCTGAAAATTGGTCTTGGAAGGAAGAAGGTGAAAGTGCCTGGTATTGAAGTGGTTAAATATGCAGCTTTTATTAAACAAATATCTGGCAATCTTGCCATCCTTGTTCAGGCAATACTTGTTATTTGGTGACAACTGTCCCCTAATTCTGTCCCTGTTTGTCGCTTGTCACATGCATCCCTGGTGGAAACTACAACAGGCTGCATTAACTCACTATGCTCGGGCATGGTCCACATTTGTCACTATCAGAAACTCCAGAGGACTGATGGTCCAGAGCAATAATGTGCAGCAGATGCTGGAGCAAATGCATTTAGACAGGACATGGCTGAAAGCCTGCCATAGATTACATGTAATGAAATTCAACAAAGGTTAAAAAAAGATTAAGACAGTATGTTATTAAAAAAAAAAAAAAAAAAAAATGGTTGTTTATGATACACATTGATTTAGCAAACTAAATGTCAGATAGGGTTTAAAAATTGTTTATCCAGCTCAGTACCACCTTTTTAACTATGTCAAGCTTTTTCATCAAGTCAAAACTGTGTTTTACCACCACCTTTACAATTCAATAATAGACCAAAATATTTTTTTGCAGACCAAGCTCAATTTTACCTCCTGTTCCTCTTTAAACTAAGAAGCTCCAGAAAAGTCAATGACACTTAATGGATTGAAGCTGGCTCACGCATCTTCCCGAGTTTACATCAATACTATATTTTCTTCCCAGGAAACCCAGGAGAGAGTTTCTTCAATTCTATTTTAGAGATATTTAAAAAGCAGTAGCAGCACAGCAAATTTCTCATTCAATATTTGATAAAGCTGAACTGTGTTGTGCTTATAGAAACAGGATGATGTTTTACTCTTTGTGCTCAATAGCACATCATTCATTTGGGTACTAATTTGGTTACTAACTGCATTTTTAATCATTATTTCATTTTGATGTAAATTGAACATTACATTTTTAACCAGTCACACCTGTAAGTCAGGGGAGGGGAAAAAAAAAGAATCCACAAGTGCTCTACAAAGATTAGGGGATTAGCAGCGTGCTGCATTAGAGGAAAATCACATCTTTCAAACTAATTACCAGACACACATTTGCTACTGGATAGTGGATGGCAACAGTACACTCAGAGTTTCTCAATTATAACGGCCCGCCAGTGAGATGCAATTCCTGTTATTGCTCCTTAAGATGCTGTTGAAAACGAAACAGTCAATGCAGAATAGAGCTTGTTTTTGTTATGCTTATTTGAAGGTTATTTTGAGGAATGAACGCGCTGTTCACCCGCCCTCTCAATTGTACAAACAAATCAGAATGATTGTAAGCTGGGCTGCATAATTTTCAAAGCTACCAAATACATTCTACTAATATAGCTTGCAATTTTTCACTTAAAGACTAGAAAAATATCATAGTATATGTAAAGCCAAAACTTTTTTTAATTTTAAATGCATTAGGGAATAGTTAAAATTTCTGTAATTTTATATATTTCTTTTTGCCATCTGTATCCCATTGGAGATATTTCCCTTAATTTCCTACCCTTTACATACAACAGGAAATGACCATGGCCAAAAGTTTTGAGAATTTTGAGAATATTAATTTTCACAAAGTCTGCTGCTTCAGTGTTTTTGGATCTTTTTTGTCAGATGATACTGTGGTATACTGAAGTATAATTACAAGCATTTCATAATTGTCAAGGGCTTTTATTGACAACTACATTACGTTTATGCAAAGAGTCAACATTTGCAGTATTGACCCTCCTTTTCCAAGACTTCTGGAATTCGCCCTGGCATGCTGTCAATCAACTTCTGGGCCACATCCTGATTTATGGCAGCCCATTCTTGCAAAATTAATGCTTGGAGTTTGTCAGAATTTGTGTTTTTTTGGGGTTTTTTTTGTTAACCCCCCTCTTGAGGATTGACCACAAGTTCTCAATGGGATTAAGGTCTGGGTAGTTTCCTGACCATGGGCCCAAAATTTCGATATTTTGTTCCCCAAGCCAGTTAGTTATCACCTTTGCCTTATGGCAAGCTGTTTCATCATGCTGGAAAAAGCATTATTCTTTACCAAACTGTTCTTGGATGGTTGGGAAAAGTTGCTCTTGGAGGATGTTTTTATGCTATTCTTTATTCTTGGCTGTGTTCTTAGGCAAAATTGTGAGTGAGCTCACTCCCTTGGCTGAGAAGCAACCCCACACATGAATGGTCTCAGGATGCTTTACTGTTGGCATGACATGGGACTGATGGTAGCCCTCCCCTTTTCTTCTCTGGGCAAGGTTTTTCTGGATTCCGCAAACAAATGGAAAGGGGATTCATCACAGAAAATAACAGCAGTCCAATCCCTGTACCTTTTGCAGAATATCAGTCTGTCCCTGATGTTTTTACTGGAGAGAGGTGGCTTCTTTGCTGCCCTTCTTGAACCCAGGCCACCCTTGCTGGACTTTCTTGCTGGACTTTCTAGGTTGCCCTGAAGCCTTCTTCACAAATGCAGTGGAAATGATTTTTATTGGGTTAAGTTCTTTTTTTATGGCAAAGAGGGACTTTGAAATTAATTGCAGTTCATCTGATCACTCGTCATACCATTCTGTAATATATGCAAATTGCCATCATAAAAACTGAGGCAGCAGACTTTGTGAAAATAATATTTGTGTAATTCGCAAAACTTTTGGCCATGGCTGACAGTGGGGGAGAACACTGTTTAGACCAGCCTTCCTAACCGTTTCAACACAGATAAACCCTTGAAATAACTTTCCGGTCTCAGGGAACCTCTGCTAATAATTATTATATCTACAACTTACGATACATTAGTGTGATGGTCAGTGGGAATAATGCTCCTTGCATTTGTTGTCATTGGGATGAATTACCCCCTTACAGATAGCTTAAAAGATCAATAGTGTCAGTGAGGCAGAAATTACTCATTGTTAAAGGAATCCCTAGCAACCTTTGGAGGAACCCTAGGTTCCATGGAACTCTGACTGAGAAACCCTGGTTTAGACAATTGTCACTGGAACTATTGTCCTGAATAGAAACGTTCACTTCTATTCTAGCTCTGGTGCTAATTTGACATTCTGGATTTTCTTTACCATTCAGTTTCAGTGACAATGGTCACCCTGACAAATAGATAGTGTTAATGTCGCCAGCTGGGACACAGGCAGAAATAAATACATAACAGGGGTTCTAATCCCTACCCACATCAAAAACTAAAAAAGGTACCTTTGGATAAACCTATGCTTTTGTTTGTGCCAGCAATGCTTTAAAATATGTGGCCATAATATGCATGAATGAATACTAGGGGGTTATATAAATAAGCATAAATAAAATGGGTGCCCAGTCTCTGATTTCTTATTGCAGCAGCGCTATGTGTTAGATGTCAAGACACATTAAAAATAAGACCAGTGGTAAAGAAGGTTGAGGAAAGTTCAAAAAAGCTGTAGTCTGTGGGTATGAAGAGTTTCTTTCACCAAGAGTAATCACCGCGTGTGGGGGATAACCCCTAGTGAGATTGCACTCACCACAAATCCAGCAAACACAAGCCTTTATGTTGTTATCATTGATAGCTTTCTGTCTCCATTATCCGACCACCAGATGTCAGTAACACTCTCGGTTAATATCGTATCACATATAGGAGAGAATAAAATATCCATATAGCGTAATATTGCTAAAGAAACTTTATTTAACATGCAAATAACTCCCCCTTTGTAAAAACTGCGTACCAGATGTACAATGAAATAGAGCATTTGTAAAGTGCACTGTTCCTGTATTCCCATCTCCCGGGAGGTGTTCCAGAATGCTCGCTGTGTACAGCTGGTTACTTGCTTCCTGGTTCCTCTTCTACGTACACACGATCTGATTTTCCAACAACAAATGTTCGATGGGAGCTTGTTGTCAGAAATTCCGACCGTGTGTAGGCTCCATCGGACATGTTTTGTCGGAATTTCCGACAACAAAAATTTGAGAGCTGGTTCTCAAATTTTCCGACAACAAAACCAGTTGTCGGAAATTCCAATTGTGTGTACACAATTCCGATGCCCAAAATTCCACGCATGCTCGGAATCAAACAGAAGAGCTGCACTGACTATTGAACTTCATTTTTCTCGGCTCGTCGTACGCGTTGTAGGTCACCGCGTTCTTGACGTTCGGAATTTCCGACAACATTTGTGCGACCGTGTGTATGCAAGACAAGCTTGAGCCAACATCTGTCGGAAAAGAATCCCAGGATTTAGTTGTCGGAATGTCCGATCGTGTGTATGCAGCATAACAGTTAAAAGCTCATGCAACTTGCATGTGAAATTTATTGAAGTTCCTCACTTCCATTGTGTGAATAAGCTCTGTTGAAAACAAGGCATTCTCTCACACTTAAAATCAATGCAAAGTCTTGTTTTTTTAGTTAAAAATAAAAAACATGTTATACTTACCTGCCCTGTGCAGTTGGTTTTGCACAGAGCAGCCCTGATCCCCCACTTCTCGGGTCCCTCTTCGGTGCTCCTGGCCACTCCCTCCTGTTGAGTGCCCCCACAGCAAGCAGCTTGCTATGGGAGCACCTGGGCCAAGTTAAAGCTCCATGTGTCCATTCAGACACAGAGCTGTGGCCTTGTCCTGTCCCATTTATCTTCTCATTGGCTGACTGACTGATTGACGGCAGCGCGAGCCAATGGTGCTGCACTGCTGTCTCAGCCAATGAGGAGGGGAGCCCGGGGCAGTCAAGACACTGCTGCAACATCTAGGATCTAGAGCAGGCTCAGGTAAGTATTAGGGGGCTAAGGGGGGCTGTTGCACACAGAAGGTTTTTCTTTATCTTAATGCATAGAATGCATTAAGATAAAAAAAACCTTCTGTCTTTACAATCACTTTAAGCATTTTGCAAAAGTGCTGGTAAAAAACAGTAAATTGCTTGTGGCATGGCCTTGGATCAAGTGTTTGTAGGCCAAGTCATAGTGCAATAAAAGAAGCGCAAGTTTGAAAGGGATGTTCCATCTCTTTAGGACCTGAATACAGTACATAAGACATTCTTCTCAATATAACAGAATTTAAAATAATTACTTTATCACCTTTCTCATATTGCTCAACCTGCCTCATATTTGACCTTCCTAAACAATGCCCTAGTTGTTCATTTAGCCTATAAAAATTGTGAGATTTCAGTTAAAGGTCATGATCATACCTGAAGAATGTCTGAGACTTTGTTGTACCGGCAGTAAATTGTAGGATGGAGAGTGACAGGTAATGAGCTGTGTTTGAGAAAGTTTCAGTGCATGAGGTGAATTGGGGGTAAAGGTAGGGTACTTTGGTTTTGAAATTGCTTATATAACCAACATATAGCTGTATGGTAAACATTACAATGCTCCACCACCAATAACATACCTTTGTACTCCTAACTACAAGTTCTTGCTCCCCAAGCAGTCCATCCTCTACTTATAATTCAAGCATTGTCCAATTCAAAAGTCAAGATCACCTGAACCTCTGTCACTAACGTGTTTCACTCAGCAATTAGCTTATTCATAGAGTCAACTTTACAAATAAGCTAAATGCTGATTGAAACATGATAGAAGGTGGAGTTTCGTCTGATCTGGCCTTTTACATTGGATTGATGAATAAACTTTTACCAACTGAGCCTCTGTTTTGGATTCCTGAGGGGGGCACCAGGGTGCTGTGGAAGCAGTGGGGACTTTTCTTTGTCCAATTTCCTCCTGTTCCTCCACCCCCTTCTTCCTACCCCTCTCACCCCACTATAACACTCCCACCTCCTCTTTTACCTCCTCCCTCTTTTTTTTGTGTAGTCTACCCTTCTACCTATACCCACCCAACATATATTTTCTCTACCCTTAATTCCTTTTTTCCATATAACCCCTTAATTTATCCAATGATGCAGTGTAACTTCACTAGTTGATAACAGATACATAAAGACCAAACCCTTCACCCTTGTTGGGTTTTCACAACCTCTTAGCAAACTTGTAGTTTGCTGATTCTTTGAAACCCAAATGTACAGTACATTAATTGCTTTGACAGTGCTGATTCTTGTGTTGTGAGAATGTTACACTCTACCTGATAATTCTTTTACCATTGTAGTCTGATTTATTGCAACAATTGGTAACAATTAACCCCCCCCCCAAAAAAAAATAGATATAGAAATATTAAAAGGTATAGAATTTAATACTGATGCTGAAATCTAAGCTAAACAAATAATGTCTAAATACAAGAGCCATGGGCCCTCTTACTTTCCCATGTGCAGAAGTATCATCTAATAAAGACTGGTCACTGTTGATATCTTTCCTTGTATGAGGTGACAGGTCTTTTATCTGCCTCCCCTGTAGTTTTCTTTAGGCAGTCTGTAGTGAGATATCTGGGTTTGAAAAGACATTTGGTGCATACAAATGGCTATTGAGGAATGTATATATTTATGAAAGTTTTGTGTCTGGTATTCAGCTTGCAGTGCTTTGCATGGGAGAATGGTAATGACAGTCATTTTAAATGCTTTCCGAATTAGCGCCTCCACGCTATCCCCAACTGAGTTGCCCAAAGCCACACAGCACAGTTACAACCCTCTCCCTTACCTCTACATGGAAACGTGTGTTTGATAGCAGCATCCTCTTGTCCTTTCCCATCCCCATACATATTTCTTCAGTAGGGCTACATCTCTTGGCACTTACAGAGGTACTCTCCCTCAGTGGTGTCTGAAACATCTAATCTAATCTAGCTCTGTCTGTGCCTGCTCTCATATTAGTGAAGGAGGAGGAGAAAACACACCAACACTCATCCAACACTCTCCTCCAACAGTGTGAAATCACTACTGTAGTCTATGGTATGACTGGGATAGGGATGAGTGGATTTATGTGTGTTAAAATTATTTTGCCACAAAGTTATTGATTTTGCTTTCAATTTCATTCATTGAGCTGCTTAGGTGAAATATGCCTGGAAAAAACAAATCCTAAAATAATGCTATTTTGTATTTACTGTTTTTAGAGGTTTGGGCAAGTAGGGTGTTTTTTAGCATAGTTTAGGTTATTTCAATATGTGGGAAGGGTGGTATTTATTATAGTTTAAAGGGGTTGTAAACTCTCCTCCACAACTTTGTCCCATGTGAATCAACATAAAAAACCCTAATGAACACTGCTTGTAGATATCTCCTTACTTGCATAGTATTGTTGTAATCCTTTTTGTTCCTTAGAATGACGTCACTGAACATGCCCATATCTCCCATGATTTAAGGCACACTCAGTGTGCTTGTCTATCTATTATCAGGACTTCTTACTGCACAACACTGAAATCCCACGAGACTGCATAATCACTCAGAGCTTCCTACTACTCCCCATGTGATCATGTGACATCACATGGAGTGGAAAAAAAGGCATCGGACAGCATTACTGCAGTCTTATCAGCTGAAGCTGTTAAGACTAACATAGGCAAACACTAGATAATCGGCACAAGTAAATACTATGAAATAAAACAAGTCAGCTATGAGCAGGGAAGCAGGGTTGCCATAGAAACATTGGACTGAGAAGGAGGCTTGGTTAACAGTACAAGAAGTGCTCAATGTAAGGGTGGAAATACACTCTACCGTGGACTCAGAAAACAATACTTAAGATGGCACTGCCTTACCCCTGGAAACAAGTTTTTTTAAAGTTTCTTTAAACAGTAAGTAATTTGCAATTTGGGTTGGATTACAGTGGCTATAGTTTGATAATTACTTATTATAATGGACTAAATGAAAAGAAGCATCAGAGTAGGAGAGTTTACTACCTCTTTAAGGTAGTTCAATATGAGGTTTTTGTTGGGAGGGTGGTATTTAGCATAGTTTAGGGTATTTCAATATGTGGTTTTTATATTGTGTTTTTTTTTTATTTTCCCTTTTTTCTTTTTATATTTTTTTATTGGTTTTACAGTAATAGTACAGGAGTAACAAGCAGTAGTTATAAAAACAACATTTACACTTATAGTATTAACAGAAGCAAAAAAAAAAGGTATACCAGTCCGGAACTCGCAATGACATAGGAGATCACAAAGGTTTCAATAATGGGAAAATGTATTGCATATGTGTAGCAATTGGTATAATGCACAAGTGTTTTACACATCTACATTTGGTATCTGAAGTCAAGGCTTCTAGGCATTTTTGAATTTTACCTGCAAATTGGTTTGCAGGGCAGAGGAATACTCAAATTCTTTAACTAGTTTAGGTTGTTGTTTAACGTCTGAGATGTTTGCGACTAAGGAGCTTCTCCATTTACGCATGATAAGTAGTCCAGCAGCAAATAGTATGTGCATGACCAGGGTTTTGAGATTGTGGGGAAAGATTTCAATACCCAGGAAGAGCTAGTGAGGGCATGGGGTTTGTTAGAACTCCTGTGATTTCTGAGAGAAAGGTAAATACCCTTTTCCAGAAGGGATAGATATGAGGACACTCCCAGAGAATATGTGTGAGAGTACCTACATGAGAACATCCCCGCCAACAATAGTTTTCGTCCAAATTTGAAAATTTATACATTTGAACAGAAGTGAAGTACCATCTAAGGTGTATTCCCAGTAACACATTTAGATGCTTTATAATTTTAGGTAATGGCTTGTTGCCACTGGTAGTCAGAGAAAGAGGTTTGTAAATCTCTTTCATATCTTTTAAGTGCTGAAATCTTAATGTGTATTTGTTGTGGAGGAGGGTTTTTTTCCCTTTCACGGTTATTTGTGTACTTTTGGTTTACATTTTTTGTTATACATGAGAAAAGATTCAGATATGTAACCCTTGGGAGACATTTAAACCCCCCCTCCCCTTTAAAAAAACACCAAAATGACCCTCAATTTTGCCTTTCCCACTGACGCCCAAATCTACTAATGTTTACCAAAATGTTAGGGAAGTTAACTCTTGATTTATTTTTTGTATTCCTAGACTGGGAGTTTTAACTCTGACATACTCTTCTACTTTAGCCAACCAACCACTGGAGTCAATCTCCAGTGGAAGTCTGGCAATCACGATGATTAAAACTGTAGGTAGGGTACCAAGATATATTACTTTGTGATTTTTTAGGATGTCTTTAGTTAAGGAACCACCACAAAAACATATACCACAAAGGCTACTCAGAATCAATGAGGTAGTGAACTAACCCTGGAAATTTACATTTGTCTTGCTATCACAAACCTATATCTTGAGCATACAAGGATGATATAGTGACTATGATGTCTAAGGGCATTCATCTCTTGCCAGTTTTCTTTTATTTGGTTAGGACATATGCCAGAGATAGGCAGAAACAACAGATCCTGTGTTTTCTTTATATGTTATTAGTTAATCAGATATCTTCAATCAGTGTATGTTTCAGTTTCTACAAGTCTCCTGCAAAACTTTCATGGTAGTAATCTTTTTCCAAGGTCAGGATTAAATCAGACAGCACACCAGTATGCTGATCCTGTTATGTAATCAGCTTACAACAGGCTAACTCTATGCTGTCAATCATACTAACTTTTATAACTCAGGGGTAAACTCTGATCAAGAATAAGCACACTGAACTTTCAAAGCTTTTACGGTATTACAGTGAAAGTGTTTCTGTCAGTTAAATCAGTATTAATATAGAACCTGACATGTATACAACTGTGCACCTTTCGAAGCTATTCTGTTATTGAAGCTTTTTTAATTTGTGTCATGTAACATGGCCTTCCCATACTGCCTGAAGGATTACCTAATTACTAAACTTTCAAAGCTACTTTTTTGAAAGACTAATTCTGTTATTGCAAATATGTCTTCTTGTTTCTGTGCCCTCATGTCAAAATCTCTCCTTCTTCTGTACATTTTAAAGTAGAAGTCCATGCTAGAACTTACTATGCTTAAAACTGCTTCCACCCACCTTTTAACTCCTATACTAACTACCCTGTAAAAGGATTTGATTTTGGATTTGATTGACAGCAGCGGGAGCCAATGGCTGCGCTGCTTACATTCTATCCAATCAGGACACGAGACAACGGCCGGAGTTCCCGCGGGAATTACGGGGCTCAGGTAAGTAAAAGGGGGGTTCAGGGGGGCTGCTGCATGACAGAAAGTTTTTCGCCTTAATGCATAGAATGCATTAAGGTGAAAAACCTTGAGGGTTTAAAACCCCTTTAAAGTGGTTGCAAACCTCAGACATGAAAGATGAACAAAGCGTAAAGAAAAAAAAAAAAAAGTATAATCATAAAAAATATGTTCACTATTAGCAAATTGTTAATAAAATATGTTCACTATTAGCAAATTGTTAATAACACGAAGTATACTATGTCAAAAAAAAACAATACAAAATTTGAGCATGAAAAATGAACAAAGCATATCCCACTATAATGTAATAATGTGTACTAGCTTTGATGCAAAGCACCAAGTCTTGTTCCCCCTGATCTCTCCTCTCTTTTCATTCTGCATGACTTATTCCTAAGGCCCAGTTCACACCACGTACAGTCCAGTGCATTTTTTTTTGCATCATAAATGCATTGGCAGCAGGTTACATGGATTTCAATGGCACAGTTCACACCATTGCAGTGCAGTCAACAAAGCAGAACATGCTGTATTCTTTCTGTAAGGAACTGCACTGGAATGTGGCAAAACACATCAAAAACACACTAGAACCCATCTAAACACACCAGAGAGCATTACAGCAAAAAAAAAACAAAAAAACAAAAAAACCTGTGCTTCTGCAGTGTTAACCAACCCTAATAGAATAAGCCAACACCCCAACCTCCCGGGAGATGGTCCGCTCCCCTCCAGCACACATCAGATCACTCATACCCTCAGCTCTATGTTTCTCTGAGCCTGTCACTTTCCTCCAATCAGCTCTCAGATTACGCCCAGCCCTGTGCTCTAGCTCTGCAGTGTGTGTGACATCAGATCTCCACCCCCTACTTTCTGTTGCAGAGAAAAATCCTTTAATCTGTTGTAGAAAGCTGTACAGGACAATGGCTGATGGTACAGGCTGATGGGCAGGCATGTGAATGAATGATGCCGCCGTGCACCGCACTATGTTTTCAAGTAGTGAGAGTAGGTGCAGGGAGAAGATCGGAAAATAGGTGGAACCTGTAACTGGTTTCAAAAATGAGCGTATTCTTTAAGCAGAAGCTGCATACTCTTGTGCTTTCTGCCAGCAACCTGTCTGCCGGACTCAGCTATAGAAAACCCATGCGGGGTGACAGTTCACATGTCCAGTCACTATCGTTCTATCAGGCACGGTCTCCTTGAGCACCAGACAGCATGATGAGGAGCTGAAATTTTTAAACCCTGTCCAGAAGTCCAGAGGCAGAAGACTGTAGGGACCCTGTGCCCGCTGTTAAGAAAGTTGAGTAAAGGGGCATCCATCACCTTCCCCACCCCACTACTCCCCAACTGTGGACTTATTCCTAACCTATCGTTTTCTGGTCTAAATGTGACCATCCATCAGCTGTTACTTAGGTTGGGCCATTTGAACTCTTCAACTGCCACTTAGCAGTAAATATGTACAGCACACATACTACTACTTTACTACACATAGCCAAGAAATACCTTTACACTTCCAGCTGATAACGGCTGGGCAAGTTACAATGCAGAGAAGGATAAAATGACTCATTGCAAATGTTTAAAATTGTTTGCAGCCATGATTGTGCAGTTCCCCAATTAGGACAGTCAGTAATTCAGTGCAATTTTTCTATGGTATATTCTTCATTTAAATCCTCAGCACAGGAATCTATTTTTTATTTGTTTCCCTTTGTTGCAACCTGACTCTCCTTTATTTAGTAGTTGAGTTACTTTTCAGCAAACAGTATTTTTGTAATGTTCAAATGTCCTTGATGTAATGAAAGTGGTACTGCAAGCCTCCATTTTCAATAAAACTACCTATGTGTGTTTATTTAGCTTTGATAATGCTTATAAGCTACCAGCCGCAAATAGTGACAGTAGCTGAAAAAATACAGTTACGGATAAGAACCTTAGTACTAAGAATGCAACGTGCACAACCCACATAGAATATTATTCAGATAAATTGCACAGCAATTCCTACCCCCAATTCTTTTCTTTGTTTCAATAATTGTTAGGTTCTGTGCTCAGGTGTAGGCTGGACTGCTGCCCCCCCCCCATGGAGCTCCAACACGAGTACCAATAGTAGAAGTTATAGGGTAGTGTAGGGAGTGTAGGGGTGGGTGGCGCTGCCCATCACCTGAAGAGTGCTCCTCCGCAACGAGTCACTCCTTCAAGGTGAATGTAAAATAGGTGAAAAAACACTGCCGTCACCTGAAGGGTAATCCTCCACAGTGAATCACTCTTTAAAGAATAAGTAGTGAGTGCAAAACTCAAAATAAAATATATATCCTAACAGTGTTCTCACCATGTGTTTAAGGCAAGTTTATACAGATAAAGCCCTAATAATAGTGCTGAATGCAAACTGGTGTATCAGCTTGCAATATGAAAGTGAATGTGCTTAGTGCAATAATGAGTGTTCTCACCCAGTCAGAAATTAACCAAATTTCATCTTAAATGGTTCATCTCAATAGCTATATCATAAACGTACAGCATGAGTTAATTGTATCCACATCATTAATAAACAAAAAATAGGTGCATTAACATATTCTGTTGAACTTTTTTTTTTCCGGTGTAAGAAATATATACATAAAAATTGATTATAAGTTCAGTTTTTTAGTAGTGCAAAAAATAGCAGGGTTAGAAGTGCTAGTCCAAAAGTGACTCATGCCTATGTAGCAATTTAGGTGACTTCCATGCAGGTGAATTCCCCTTCAGTTCCCCACTCACCAGATCCCTGCACCCCTGCAGGGGTAAATCGCATGCAGTGAGTGTGGTAGCCATCCTCAGGGCAATCATCTCCTCCTTAGCTCAGTACGTAACAGGGTATCCAGCTCCTTGAGCCTCTCCGGGGGTAAGCCATTCCCAATAGATTGGATTTTAGTAGTTACCTCCTCCGTGGTAAACCACAGGTTACCCCGGTAAGTTGTGGCTGCACCTTCCTCCTACATTGGCCGGTGTAGGAGGAAGGTGCCGCCACAACTCTCTGATGAACGATGAAATCCAGACAAAAGTCAATTATGGGCAGGAAATCAATGGACAGGCAATCTGGGATACACTTTATATGAGAGAAGCAAACTGTGGATGGTTGTGAAGAAGGAGCTAATGTGCATGCTCTGAAAAATGTCACTGCCCCCCTTGATGTCAACCATGGGAGTTTGCGGTCCATGCTGGTTCCTACAGCATGGTGGCCTCTTCCTGCGTTCCAGACATTCCACTCCTCACTGCTGGCTGGTGGCGGAACACAGGATCATGCCAGGAAAACCTTTGTCTCTCCACTGAACGATCGGCGGGTCGTGGCAGCCATCACGACCGCTGGACCTGCTAATTGGCTCCCGCTGTGTCCAATCACAGCGGGGGTGGTTTGCGTGTGCTCCCCCTACACTGCGTGCACAAAATCACATACAGGCATGTGATTTTGCTCAGCTGGGCTGTCCTGCCACAGTATATATGGGCAGTCCGGAAGCAGGTTAATCCTACACTTTTCTTTTAAATGTAAGTGATTTTTAAGGTTACATTGGAAATTGAGAAGGTCCTAAAACAATTTCTCATCTATTGGACCTACTTACAAATTGTGCAGTTTCTTAAAATTTGGACTGTCATGCTTCCATTGATTATGTAAGTCACAAAACAATGTGGCATCTAACATTCTTTTAAACTTTTGGGGTGGGTTATTTAGCACAGAGCTGTCTTTTCTGCTTTCCATATATCTGATATAAAAGCATTTTCTGCTGTCATTCATCCCTTACCCTGATATTTTTTATTTTTTATAATGCTCTTTAGTTTGTTTATTTTTTCATAAACTTTATGGCTTGAGTGCACTTCAAACAGAAGGTAATAAACCAACAATAAATGTGTTTTAATGTTACGTGATGCTTTCTTTTGTAAAGAATGTAATTGTAATGTGATCAAACAAATGCATAATTACAGAGATGAGCAAGTACCCGGGAGCACTCACCCCTCCTTTACCCTTTGTATAAGACTCTTTCTTCTCTTCTATGTATTATTTTAGTTGTATTACAACAATACTGAATGAATATATGCAATAATGTGCCTTTAAGACATATTTTACATTGAAGTGCTTGTGGGTGTTCCTAATAGTTTGACAATCTTAAAAAGTATTCCATTCTGGCCATCGAGATAATAAATATGCTGAATATCACATCATCACTATTCAGCACAAACAGATGACTTGTTGTTACTTTTCATTATTTCCATTGACTCCTTAGTAAATCTTCCCTTATGACAAATTAGGTCAATAATATGCTGGTCCCTCAAGTATACACAGCTTCAAGCTAACATGAGCAGATCAATTAGGTGTTATTTATTGTTTATAGCTTCAACGTCTTAAATAAACTGCCAGGACAAAACTAGGGAAAAAAGTTCACTTGAAAGGCACACAAATTTTATTACAATGGCAGATGGAAAGAGATAGGACAAGAAAGAGAAATGTATGTGCACAAAAGAAGGAAAAGGGGATAAAGATATTGAAAAGGAGATTACTGTATATGCAGGAAAATATGCCGTTGTATAAATGTTGTAACAGGTTAAAGTGTGTAAAAGTAAACAGTAAACCCTACAAATATAGAGGTAAGTAAAGGAGAGCGATCAGCATCATTATTATTATACCGGATTTATATAGCGCCAACAGTTTGCACAGCACTTTATAAAGTAGAGGGGAACAATACAATTACAATACAGTTCAGTACAGAAGGGACAGGAGGGCCCTGCTCGTAGAACTAAACTAAAGGGAGAGGCAGGTGGTACAAAAGGTAATAGCTGGGGGGGGGGGGGTTGATCTGATGGAGGTGGCTCGGGTACAGGGTGCTGATAGGGTATCAGCATATCCCAGAATGAAACAATTTTAAATTAATGTCAAATATTTCACTTGGTGCTCTAGGTGAGATCATTTCCAATGAAGCAATTGACCAGCAACAGGACTGCCGCACACTGAGATGCAAAATAACATTCTTCTTTTATTTAAAATAGCCAGGAGGAACAAGTTCAAGTCCAACATATTTCGAACTAGGCAGAGCACTTTCTTTAAGAATGTTTTTTTATTTGAGAAAGCGCTATGCTTAACGTGAAACATATCAGAATAGAACCTGTTCCTGCTGGCTATTTTAATAAGGAATATTATTATAAAATATTTTAATAACGCATGTTTGTTATACTCAACCTAAGGGGTTAATCATCTGCATTGTATAAAAAGGTTGTTTGATCCTATCTAGTCTGATCCTCCCTTTTTTCCACTGTCTTCAATCCATCTCCCGATAGTACAGAGCCTTTGGATTCACTCTGCACATGCTCAGTTTGGTGTGTATTGCTATAGGGGTTTTTTTGGGGGGGAGGGTGCATGTGATCAACACAGGGCCAATCAGCATTAGGACAGTCAGAAGAGAATGAAAAAACTCCTCCGGCTAGCTTAATCCAGACACTGATAGAAATCACAAGACTGCTATATACTGCTGATGAGAAAAGGCATTTAGCAGTTTATATTTTTCTAAAATAATTGCCTTTCCATGTTCTGTGTATTGTGGTAGACCATATATAGTGAATGCAGGCTCCTGGGTTTAATAACACTTTTTTAAACTAATGTCTCTTAAACGTTATAGCCAATAGTTACATTAAACTGGACTTCTTCTGTAATTTTGAATATATTTTGCAGCTTATTTAAGATATGTCTTTAGTTCCAGTGAGTGTCAGGAACACATCCCAACATTTATAGCCATACAAGTGACTCAGGCACATTATTTGAATCAACATAGAATGCATCAAGGCATATGTTGAGTGTCCAAGAAAAAGATAGAGGGCCTAAACATTTATGGAACATTTGTGGCAACAATTTATGTATAAATCAAAGGATTAACACTTCCTGGCACCACTAAACAGGATTATGTCATTTGAATAAGGTATTTCCAGAAATGATTAGATCTTCTATGTTGTTCTTTGACAAATTCAAGGTGATTAGTTTAATGTGAATAGGAATAAAAACCACGCTAATACATAGCATAATAAACAAACAGTGCAAGCAGCAGCTCTCCTGCGAGATATAAACACAGTCCCAATATTATATAACTTTTCAGAGTTGTGTAATTATTTAAAAATAAATGTCCACAAGTGATGTAATAATTAATCCTGGTGAATATCACCGCTATCCACCACCTTGAAAAGTAAATCCGTGAATCAACACCACCACCACCACCAGTGGCTGAAAGACACGCTTACCAGCTCACATGAACCTTTCACCACAAGAGGTCACTAGCACTTGTGGCTCTATACCCAGCCAGGGCCTTTTATGACTTCTGAGGGTCTTCCCGCATTGACATATCAATCTTCCTGACATAGTTGTCAAAGGAGTACCTCAAAATGATAAAGGCTCTACGTAGTGTAAAATCATAAAAATATATTCTACATATGCTAAAAAAATGGCACTTACATCAATGATGCATATACTGTATAAATGCCTTAAAATCGCATACGTCGGCCGACACACATACAAACAACTCATCCTTCCGGGACTTAAAGGTTACGGTGATGCCAGCGCGTCGCTCCGCCCTACACGTTTCATCATACAATGACGTCTTCCAGGGGCATGGGGGGCACGCTGAATCACCGCTTGATATACACTATAGGTTAGCCAAGCCTCGATCTGAGCCTCATGTGACCATACCAAACAACTATATGAAACTGAACTATGACCAAACCTTACATGTGGGGCTATAAATGATGGTTATGTTAGTGGCACTCAGAACTGAACAAGTGGCTTGGATAAGCTGCAAAACGTCTTTAGAACTTGTTCACACGAGATGTGTTGGGGCTACCCTGGCAGTTTTTCCCATGCAGCCCCAATGCTTATGCTGCCAGTTTATAGCACAGGACATTCGTTCCATGTGCCACAAAAAAGAGTACTGCATGTAGTACTTTTTTGAGAACAGCAGGTTGCATTGGGAACCGCTGCATGGGAACACAGCTGTAGTGAATAGAACTGCATTGAAATAGGGATATTTCAGTAAAGTTCTGTGAAAAAAAGGAAACAGCGTGATAAGCTGGGATTGGAGCATCAGCACTGTGTTCTCCTAGAACACAACCATGTGATCAGTGTGGCTCCCTGGTGTGAAGGTGCCCTTAACATTACAGAAAAAAAAATCCAACTGAATAGGGCTAACTACTGCTAGATAATTTGAAACTTAATTTTATTGTATCCACATAAAAGCAATGCAACAGTATTTTGTGACAGATCCAATGCTCACAGACAAAATTACACATTGCGACCCAGATGAGTTTGATCATGACCCACAATCAAAACATGTTATCTTATCTGTGAGTACTGGATCTCTTACAAAATTCTGCTGTACTGCTTTTAAATAAATACGATAAAATAAAGTTTTACATTTTATCATTCTGGGGTGTGAAGATCATTTTTTGGAGGATTTCCTATATGTAGTTGGAGTGGGGCAGCAGGGGACCTGAGAAGAAAAAGATTGGGCTGCTCTGTGCAATACCACTGCACAGAACAGGTAAGTTTAACCTTTAATATCACTTTAAAGTGATTGTAAAGTCTTGTTTTTTTTTTCTACAAAAATAACAAACATGTTATACTTACCTCCTCTGTGCAGTTGGTTTTGCACAGAGCAGTCACAGCTCCCTGTGTCCATTCACACACTGAGCTCCGATTCATCCCTGCCCCCTCTCTCTCCTGATTGGCTAACTGACTTTGATTGACAGCAGTGGGAGCAAATGCTGTGTCTCAGCCAATTGGGTGGAGAGTCCTGGACGGCCAAAAAACTTGTGGACATCGCTGGAGAGAGATGGGGCTCAGGTAAGTATTAGGGGGTGTTGGGGGTGCTGCTGCACACAGAAGGCGTTTTATCCTAATTTATAGAATGCATTAAGGTAAAAAACCTTCTGACCTTACAACCCCTTTAAGCCTTTGGAAGTATCTCACCAAAAATAATTTTTTTTTGAAGATGATGCCTATAATTGGATATTTATCTTTGTGCAGACTTCTGGGAAAATTAGTCAGCCAATCACATAAGCAAGAAATGACTGTTATGCCCTGTACACACGATAAGATTTTCCGATGGAAAATGTGTGATAAGATCTTGTTGTCGGAAATTCCGACCGTGTGTAGACTCCATCACACATTTTCCATCGGAATTTCCGACACACAAAGTTTGAGAGCTTGCTATAAAATTTTCCGACAACATATCCGTTGTCGGAAATTCCGATCGTGTGCACACAAATCTGACGCACAAAGTGCCACGCATGCTCAGAATAAATTAAGAGACGAAAGCTATTGGCTACTGACCCATTTATAGTCCCGACACGTGTTTTACGTCACCACGTTCAGAACGATCGGATTTTCCGACAACTTTGTCCGACCGTGTGTATGCAAGACAAGTTTGAGCCAATATCCGTCGGAAAAAATCCATGGATTTTGTTGTCGGAATGTTCGATCAATGTCCGACCGTGTGTACAGGGTATTAGTGTTCCCTTCACCAGTGGTGTACAGAAGGCCTTCAAGTTGCCATATTGCATTGCAATTTTACAAAACATGATAGCTTTGCAGATTGAAAAGGAAAGGTGATTGTGTAGCAATTGTACATGCTATATTATTTTGTTCTCATTTGTTTTTTTTTCCCATGAAAGTGGAGTTATCCTTTGAGGAAGTGATTGAAAGTTAATCATTTTTATTAGTCGGTGCAGGGAGAGGTCACACTAATATGATGCTTCATCCAGCTGCCAACAAATGAGCTACAGGCTCCTGATAATTTTCCCACTCTCCAACTCTACTCCAACTATTTATTGTTAATATTGCAGCTTTATTTGCGCGGTTAACCTTTCTAGCGGTCAGATGATTTCTGACTGATGTCCACAGCAGACCTTTGGATTTGGTTTTGTAAGTCAACTGTAAGTTTGTTTGCTGTTATTGTTGGAGTACCTTGTGTAAATCAATAAAGCTGTGGCCTTACCTTTCCAGCAAACAGTTTGAATGTCTTTTATTGGAGGTGAAATAGAGAAGGTGTATTCCATTTAATAGGTTATATACAAGGCTGTTATGACTATGCCTCTAAACAGCCATTGACACTGGTAGCAAGAAAGATAATCATTTGTAATAATATAAATCTGAAAGAGATTTAGAGGGAAAAAAGATAATAGAGCTGGTAGAGAGGGCGAATATAGGAATGTGATGAAGGTAGAGGGAGAAAAAAAAGAGAAAAAAAGAGAAAAAAATCAAGCTTTGAGAAGAACAAGATGGATGTGGAATGATGTCTGTGCACTTCCCAAATCTTGGTGAACCCTGCTAGCAACATTAGCTCACTTTGCATTTCTATGTGACTAATGGAATCAAATGTGATTGGTTTGCTTAGTCTAAGCATTAGAGATATTACTGCTCTTAGAAATAATAATGGCAAACTAGCGAAAGATACGTTGATAGAAATGAAAGGAACAACAAAGAAATGGAAAGCCGCACAGCAAAAAGACGATAGACAGACTTCCAGCCACATTCAGTTGTCTTTAGTATTCTCTTTCCATTAAACATGTGTACTGAAATGCTGCATATAGTTTACATATGTCAGGCATTACTCTTGTTCTGAATGAATGACTCAGCCACGCTGCCTTCCCTGCCATTGATTTTGCAGGCACCTGGGAGGAGGAGTTGACAAGTTAGTAAATTGTTCAGGGAGTAAGCAAGAGCAGAGTTATGTTCAGCACTTTTTAAGTCCTCCAAGGATGTCTCTGTCAAGAACAGCCGTCAAGTGGTAATCCCCTTTTGGTAGGAAACTTGTCACTACTTGTGAATTTTATCTTGCTTTGTGTCTTTTTTCTCCCCTTCAGAGTTTTAAATATATGTGATTTATGCTTGATTCTTATACAATATTTTAGATGAGACGATCTCACCAAGGACTTAAAATAATGTGTATATTTTTTGAAGACCATGTAGTAGTAATCTTCGATAAAGTAGAAGCTTCAGTAATACACAACAAAGCTTCTTGTTCAAAATGCCAACTTTTTTTTTCCAGCTACTAGATAAAGATAAAGAAGTTTAAACAAGGTCATATTTGTTCTATGAATAATTCTCAAGGAAAAAAACATTTGCCAAGTAGTCGCTTGTTAGAACAATAAAACCAACTAGAAGAATTTTTAAATCACGTGCAAGAATTGGTACTTCGGTGAAAAATTACAAAAGCACAATATTTTTTTTTTTCATCTGTTAAAATTAGGCAATTTTAGAAGTTATAATATTTGTTGGGTTACCTTTTGTTTCATTCTATGTTTTGTTTCATTTTCCCTAAAGGTGCATTGTATAATTCTCTCTGCAAAGCTGTATAGGCAACTGTATTTATTTTGGATTACTACAGCACTTAGCTCTAGGCATTACTTTACTTAAAAGGGCCTTCTATGTGGAAGGTGTACCCAAAAAGGCAAGCAGATGACAAGGACTAGTCACCGATATTGCAAATGGTCTCCAGCAGGCTGTCTCCTCAAATAGTGACTTACCGTGTCTTGTTCTGCATTGTGTATCTGTGTGGGGGTTGCCATTTTGGTAGAGGGGCTTGAGCTTTGCTTAAGAGCTGAGGATGACTTGTGGTATAATATTCAAAAGCATCAGCAGAGCTGCAGAAAGCAGAGATCCACAGAATATATGAAGGAAAAGTATGGAGGTGCATGCACTACAGGTCCTGAAAAGATCAGCGAGCATCAAAGAAGGGACATCACCTAATTTAATCCAAAATGATGTGATACTAGTAATCAAAGGCACAGTGTATTGGATGTTTCCACACTGCAGATATACGGTTACAAAAAAATAGTGTTTAGGCACATTACATTTCAGTAAGTCTGCTGCTATTTTTCAATTTTCATTACTCTGTGTAATGGTTTTGCACAGAGCAGCCCAGATCCTCCTCTTCTTAGGTCCCCCGCCGGCGCTCTGGGCTCCCTCCCCCCCCCCCCCCCGCTGTGTGTCCATATAGCAAGCAATTTTATTCTTGTGAATGCCTGTTAGCTGTTCAATTACGTTGTAATTATTGTTTATCATAAGATTGTATGTATGTCTGGCATGTTTTTGATGCTTACTAAATAAAACTTGATTTAAAAATTGGATATATCACATTGATATTCCATAAAACCCATTCCCTAAATTCTCATATAATCTGTAACAGGTCATTTCAAATGTCTATTTGTGTGGGTTTCCTATAGATGCTCCAGTTTTCTCTTACAATCCAAAAACATATTGGGGGAACTTCAATAAAGCTGCCACTTTTCTGCCTGTAATCCTCTGTATTGCACCAAATTCATGAAGCATATGCAACACTTTTGGTTCCAATGGCAACCCTTGCACCAAATTCAGTTAGAATCACTGAATACAATACCCATGCTCTACTGCTGGTGATGCTATCCAAGGCTGAAAAACGGTGCTTGTCGCTGGGATGTGCAGTCCCTCAATACTTTTAAGGTTGATAGACATAAGCCGGCAAATTGGTGGACTCAAACGTTGAAATTCTTTATTGGCTTCCCAAGTACTTGGGTAGCCAATAAAGATTTTCAACGTTTGAGTCCACCGAGTTGCTGGCTTGTGTTTGTCAACCAAATTCAGTTCTAAAATGCGCCACTTTTACAATGTAATTCAATGAATGTGCCAAATTCAAAATAAAATTTGTATCTTACAAACATATCTTAAGACCAACTCTCATTTGGCGTACAACAAAAGAAAGTGTCTCACATGCATATTAAAAATGGTGTAACATGCACCAAACTCAAGTACAAGTTCTAGGCAGGTAAATGAATTTGGCACAAGCTACACCACATGAGGCAAACCTAGACAACATTACAAAAAGCAGAGACTTCACCCTACTGACAAAGGGCGGTATAGTCAAAGCTATGGTATTTCCTGTAGTAACCTATGGCTGTGAAAATTGGACCATAGGGAAGGCTGAACACAGAAGAATTGATGCTTTTGAACTATGGTGTTGGAGAAGACTCTTGAATGTCCCTTGTATGGCAAGAAGATCAAACCAGTCAATCCTGAAGGAAATCAACCCTGAATATTTACCGGAAGGACAGATCCTGAAACTGAAACTGAAATACTTTGGCCACCTAATGAGAAGAGAGGACTCATTGGAAAAGAACCTGATGCTGGGAAACATGGAAGGAAAAAGGAGAAGAGGAGGGCAGAAAACAAGATGGATAGATAGCATCATCGAAACAATGAACATGAAGTTAAGCAACCTGCGGGAGGCAGTGGAGTACAGAAAAGCCTGGCGCACTGCGGTCCATGAGGTCAGGAAGAGTCGGACACGACTAAATGACTGAACAACAACACCACCACATGAGAGACCCTTTTGCAAACTCTGTCTACACCCAGTCTTTATGAATTCCAGGGATAGTTTTGTGTGTGTATTTGACTTTGGTAGAGATATTTGATTGCCATGTGCATTTGTAAAGACCAGGCTTATTTCTGACATTTGTTGTTTACAACCTAAAATCAGTATTTTTTGCTAGAAAATAACTTTATAAACCTCATAAACTTTACAAACCTTATATATATATTTTTTAGCAGAGACTCTAGGGAATACAATGGAGATCATTGCAATATTTTATGTCACACTATATTTGAGCAGCGGTCTTACAAATGCAATTTTTTTGGAAAAAATACACTTTTTTGAATAAAAAAAATGAAAACTGTAAAGTTAGCCCAATTGTTTAATATACTGTGAAAGAAGATGTTACGCTGATTAAATAGATACCTAACATGTCATGCTTTAAATTGCACACACTCGTGGAATGGCGACAAACTACTGTACGTAAAAATCTCCTTAGGCGACTCTTTAAAAATTGTTACAGGTTACTTTTTTAGAGGTACAGAGCTGGTCTAGTGCTAGAATTATTGCTCTCGCTCTAACAGTCATGACGATACTTCACATGTGTGGTTTGAACACCGTTTACATATGTGGGAGGGACTTGCGTATGCGTTCGCTTCTGCGCACGAGGGATCTCTCCCGCCGCCTCTAAAAATTATTCTGTGGTGAACTTGCCGCCGGGATCACTTTTAAAGAGAATTGTCCATTGTATAAGAAAATACGGGGGTTATATCAGATAGCTACTGCCATAACCGTGGTATTTAACGTCAAATTAATGACGTTTATATACAGTGGGTGGTCCGGAAGTGGCTTTAATGTCTCTTTAATCTGGATCTGAAAAAGTATCAGGACTTTATAAATCAATAAATAAAATAAAATCATTTTCTCACTCTTCCTATGAGTCTGATGTATGGAACCGTAAGTGAGCACAGTAAAATAAACTGTATGTGGCAGTGTTCTTGCTCAGTTAAACTGCAGCATCACAGTTGGCAACGTTTTAAAGTTTGTAAAAGTTGGATAAATGTTGAATGAGTTTGCCAAAAAAAGTGCAGTTTTCAAGCTATAAAACAAATAGTGGTGTTATATTAAAATTAAATGGCTGCAGAAAGGCTTAGAAGGATACAGCCATTTTTTTACTGAAAGCTACAAAACTTCAATAAATGTTATGGGCAAATGCATCAAATTTAGCATTGATACAAGTAAAGTGTTTTTTAACACAGCTACAAGCAGGCTGCTCAATTTACATTAATACTTCAAGCCTTGCAGCTATTTCTTTACTTGTGCCTTACATATGAACATTAGGAATCAGGAATCAGTTTTGCTGGTAGGTGGGCATGAGAAGATCTTTATTTCAATTCAATAATATTCCAAAATGTTTTAAATGTACTAAGAATGATGGCAGTTCTAGTGGAGCATCTGTAAAGAGGAAATATAGAGGATTACTCTTCATTTTACTGTTAAAAGGTCAGTCCACCCAAAACTCATATTTCAGATGTTGGCAGGGACGAACAAACCAAGGGCAGAGATGGAGGGCATGATGTCAACGCCCCACCTTTCCACCTCTTCCAATCAGAGAACATTTTGCATTCATTGAGAAAATGCAAAGCATTGTCTGAATGGCGCTTTTTCAGAATGCAGCAGTGCAGCCGCTCGCAACGGAGCCAGAAGTTAATGGAGATCACTGGAGTAGAAATTCGTACTACAGGGATTTCCAGCTTCCAGAGAGACCCCACAGGTATGGTATATAATTAGGACAATGGTCAAAGCTGGACCATTGTAACTATGTAAGAATGTCATACCTGGAACTTGTCTTTAAATGTATTTCTCAATGCAAGCAATGAAAGAATCTAAATGTCACTTAGTATGAGTATGGCCCATGTGCAGTCCCTGTATGGCAGAGCTCAGGCCACAAAGGAAGAAGCAGCACAAGACACCATCAGTTGTGCTTCAGTGCTAATAAGGAACATGCTGATTGGAGGGAGGGGGGAACTCATCTGCATAACGAGCAGGAACATGTCAGTTCTTGGAATATCCCTTGATGACACCTAGCAGTGTTTACAATTACTATCTCAATGAATTATACAAGTTTGGTGAATGAGTTATACTAGTTTGGGGCTTACATTTTTTTTGCAGAGCTTTATCCCGCAGTTTGGCATGTGAGCATTTTAGAAAGCTATGGCTTTTTTTTAAATTTCTCCTGAAAGGTTAACAGTAGAACATTTTACAGGAGTTCATGCTTTGCTTGTTTACAGTGTATTTTGAATACCCGTATTTATTGGCGTATAACCCGCACTTTTTCCCCCTGAAAATAGAGTGCAAACAATGTGTGTGTAATACGCTGCTATTTTTTGGGGGGTGGGGATCGGGCAGTCCGGCCCGGGTGCTACACAAGGGGGGGTGTCAGGCCGGTCATCCCGCCTCTCCTGGCCCTGGGACAGCCTACAGCATGCTCTATAGTTAAGAAAAAAATCACTGCCAGACCCTTTTTATAGATCCTTCCTACATTGTGTCAGTGTCATTGGAAAACGTGCCTGTCAGTACCTTATTAGCTCTGTTCTTTCCGGCCATGAAACATCAGAGGAGAGCGGTCACGTGACCGGCTGGTTTACAATGACTCTGACACAATATAGGAAGGATCTATGAAAAGGGTCTGGCAGTGATTATTTTTAAACTTTTGAGTACGCTGGCAGGGCTGTCCCAGGAGATTGGGGGTCTCCTGGCAGTGCAGAGGGGCTGTGCAATGAAAGAGGCTGTATAATGTGTGTGTGTGGGGGGGGTGTAATGTAAAGGGGGCTGTGCAAAGTAAAGGGGGGCTGTATAATAAAAGGGGCTGTGTACTGTAAAGAAAAAATAAATCAGCAAAAAGAAATCCCTGAAAAAAAGGACATTCCACAGCCCCCCCCTGCACATTCCACAGACCCCTGCACATTCCACAGACCCCTGCACATTACACAGACCCCCTGCAAATTACACAGCCCCCTCTGCACAGTACACAGACCCATTTACATTACACAGACCCCCTTTACATTACACAGCCCCCCCCCCACACATTGCACAAACCCCTTTACATTACACAGATCCCCTGCACATTGCACAGCCCGTCCACACATTACACAGACCCCTTTACATTACACAGACCCCTTTACATTGCACAGACCCCTTTACATTACACAGACCCCCTGCACATTACACAGATCCTCGTGCACATTACGCAGCCCCCTTTACATTATGTAGCCCCCCTTTACATTACACAGCCCCCTCCCTCTGCACAGTACACAGAAACAAAGGGAGGAAATACCATATGCTCAAACTGCACCACTAATTAATAGTGCATATGTGGATGCAGTATCTCTAATATTGCTGACTCACCAATTAGGTGCAATCTCTGTGACTCAAAATCCAAATGCAAAGAAAAAAGAAATCAGGGAAAAGAAATCCCTAAAAAAAAAGGAAGTCACAGGCGGACCAAGCAACTTAAATAAGAAAAATCTTTATTGCACAATAATATATCAAGATACAGAAACTGGGTCCCATCACCAACACCTAAATGAAAATTAAAAATGAGACAATGTTGTCTATTAAGAACATTACATCAGACCAGATTACAAGCACACATGTTAAGTACAGTTATAAAGTATTTCCCTATGTGAGGCAGACGGTGGGGATGTAGTGGGCACTTGAATCCTGGTTACAAATACCTTCAGGATATCCACATACCACCACACTGTCTGCCGACTACCTCCTAAAGACTGAGGAATGGGTTGTATATAAAGTGAGGACTTGGGTATTGAATAGATTAGTCCATAAAAAATACCATTGATGTCCGTATCTTTTTCATGGGACATACATCAGTTTGTAGTAGACTGTAAATGCTTTGACAAAGGTTAGCCTAGCACAGTCCTTCATTCAGCACTCCTGACACAGATCAAACTGTATGTTCAGTAGTCAAACAGTAGAACAGTCTGAATCTTATATAGTGACCATAGATCAAATACTGAAAACAGCCGGCAGCTAGTAGGAGATCAATAGGCCACAGGGACACTCACCGAGCCAAGGAGAATGGTGTAGTCTTCCTTCCTAGATAGCCCATATAGAGGTAGTCGGCAGACAGTGTGGTGGTATGTGTATATCCTGAAGGTATTTGTTACCAGGATTCAAGTGCCCACTACATCCCCACCATCTGCCTCATATAGGGGTATACTTTATAATTGTGCTTGTAATCTGGTCTGATGTAATGTTCTTAATAGACAACATTGTCTCATTTTTAATTTTCATTTAGGTGTTGGTGATGGGACCCAGTTTCTGTATCTTGATATATTATTATGCAATAAAGATTTTTCTTATTTAAGCTGCTTGATCCGCCTGTGACTTCCTTTTTTTCCCACCTAATTGGTGAGTCAGCAATATTAGAGATACGGCATCCACATATGCACTATTAATTAGTGGTGCAGTGTTTACAGTCTAGTGAGCATATGGTATTTCCTCCCTTTGTTTCTGTGTACTGTGAAGAGGGAGGGGGCTGTGTAATGTAAAGGGGGGCTACGTAATGTAAAGGGGGCTGTGTAATGTGCAGGGGATCTGTGTAATGTAAAGGGGTTTGTGCAATGTGCAGGTGGGGGGGGCTGTGTAATGTAAATGGATCTGTGTAATGTGCAGAGGACGCTGTGTAATTTGCAGGGGGTCTGTGTAATGTGCAGGGGTCTGTGTAATGTGCAGGGGGGCTGTGGAATGTGCAGGGGGGCTGTGGAATGTGCAGGGGGGCTGTTTAATATGCATTAATAATACATTATTTACCTTATAAGAGGTATACATATTAATAAAAAAATCTGAGCTACCCTTATTTTGCTTCAAAGTTCTTTATTTCAGCAAAAAATTTCCTGAAACTTCCCTCTTAAAATTAGGGTGCGTGTTATACGCCTGTGCATGTTATACGCCTGTACGTGTTGTACGCCTGTGCGTTTTTATACACCGATAAATATGGTCATTTTTACGTGCAGATTTTTTAAATGCTCCCTCTAGTGGCCTTCTGTATATCAGAGATTGGAGTGGCAAATGAAATAGTCGCTGAGACGAATACATAGGATGCCACAGAATAAGATGATTGCATAGTGTGTTAGCGATTCTTTCTTAAATTGACACTACAGGAAGATATAAAACACAAATGCATGCAGATCTGCATTCATAAGCACATCATTAAATTAGTTTTTTTTTTTTTTTTTTTTAATAAATGCAAGTTATGAAAGCACCTGGATTTTAATTGGTAAAAGCCTGGTGCAGTCCTTTTATAACAGAGTTTAGAGTGGGGGAGAAGGAAGCAGCACAATGAACCTTTAAAGTGTGCTGCAGTGCAAGGAATATGCTTATAGGAGAAGAGAGTTTATCTCATCAGTTTTTTGCTTCTCCTTTCACCGTGTACAGGAGCTGGGAGAAATGAGACCTGTAATGCCCTGTACACACGGTTGGATTTTCCGATGGAAAATGTGTGATAGGACCTTGTTGTCAGAAATTCTGACCGTGTGTGGGCTCCATCACACATTTTCCATCGGATTTTCCGAAACACAAAGTTTGAGAGCAGGATATAAAATTTTCCGACAACAAAATCCGTTGTCGGAAATTCCGATCGTGTGTACACAAATCCGACGGACAAAGTGCTATGCATGCTCAGAATAAATAAAGAGATGAAAGCTATTGGCCACTGCCCCGTTTATAGTCCCGACGTACGTGTTTTACGTCACCGCGTTTAGAACGATCGGATTTTCCGACAACTTTGTGTGACCGTGTGTATCCAAACAAGTTTGAGCCAACATCCGTCGGAAAAAATCCTAGGATTTCGTTGTCTGAATTTCCGAACAAAGTCCGTCCGTGTGTACAGGGCATAAGTGTTACTGAATTGCAGCAGAAAAAAATCAAGTCTCTTCTTTACCATACAGATCTGTGCTAAAAACAATTCTTTGATAGGCAAAACAGTTCCCTCATATGTACAGTAATGTTATCAATGTATTTAGCTGTTTGCCTAAATTACAACTTTAATTATTTGCATGTTTGTTCCATGCTTTCCATAACTAGTTACTCAAAGCACTAAAACCAGATGCAGCCAGGCAATCAGCAACTTCATATAAAAGACAGCAATGACAGCCTTCATTGTTTTGTCCTTACGGGTTTCCTTTATAAACTGCAAAGATAAACTCACATAGCAGAGACAGAGAGCAGCAGTACTGCATATCCATTGTACAGTACTATTCAGTAGCAAATATGGCTGCATGCATATATATATATAATAGATAGATAGATAGATAGATAGATAGATAGATAGATAGATAGATAGATAGATCGATCGATCGATCGATCGATCGATCGATCGATCGATCGATCGATCGATCTATCTATCTATCTATCTATCTATCTATCTATCTATCTATCTATCTATCTATCTATCTATCTATCTATCTATCTATCTATCTATCTATCTATCTATCTATCTATCTATCTATCTATCTATCTATCTATCTATCTATCTATCTATCTATCTATCTATCTATCTATCTATCTATCTATCTATCTATCTATCTATCTATCTATACCTTCTAGTAGCACTTGTAGAAATTAGGCTGGGGAATTTACAAAGGTGTAATAATGCTTCTGGCAACATCCATCACAGACACTCTCTGTACTGTGTTCGAAATTAATGTAATTTTTTTGCTCTGTTAACACTTATGGGGATATGAGTTCTCAAAAATACATTTATAAAAATCCTGTAGCAATAAAATGACTATTAATGCATAATATATGTAATGTCTATAATTATTGTTGGACACTTATTTTATTGGACCTATATATGCTATGCTTTTTTAGTTATTTTGTCATTTAACTACTTGCTTACTGGGCACTTAAACCCCCCTCCTATCCAGACTAATTTTCAGCTTTCAGCACTGACGCAATTTGAATGACAATTGCGCGGTCATACAACACTGTACCCAAATGAAAATTTTATCATTTTTTCCCCACAAATAGAGCTTTCTTTTGATGGTATTTGATCACCTCTGCGGTTTTTATTTTTTGTTAAAAAATGTAAAAAGACTGAATTTAAAAAAAAAAAAAAATGTTTATATTTTGTTATAAAAAAATTAAAACAGAAATTTTTCTCCTTCATTGATGTATGCTAGAGCTGCACGATTCTGGCTAAAATGAGAATCACGATTTTTTTGCTTAGAGGATAGATCACGATTCTCTCACGATTCTCGCGGCGTAACATCATCTTTCACATTAAAACAAAAAAAATTGCGCTAACTTTACTATTTCTTTTTTTTTATTTATTGAAGTGTATTTTTTCCCAAAAAATTGCATTTGAAAGACTGCTGGGCAAATACAGTGCGACATAAAATATTGCAGCAATTGACATTTTATTCCATATTATAAAATATTATAATAAATAAATATATATATATATATATATTTTATCTCTAATGTTTGGGGGTTCCAAGTAATTTTTTTTAGCAAAAAATATTGATTTTAACTTAAGAAAGAAGTGTCAGAAAAAGATTTAGACTTTAAGTGGTTAAACTTCCTGCATTTACACGTTGTTTAAAGCTTGGCAGATTGCCCAGGTTATTTGTTTACACAGAGAAGTTCTATCCCTTTGATCTAAGAAGGAAGTTAGATACAATGTTTCAAGTTCTAAACTTGGCAGAATGCCTGGATGTTTTCTTTTGACAGCTGAGTGAGCAGATAATCTCTCCACTTGTTTATATGAAAGAATCGAGAGATCGTCAGGGGAGGTGAATCGAGATCACGATTTTTTAACGATTAATTGTGCAGCTCTAATGTATGCTGATGAGCACTGATAGGCGGCAGTGATGGGCACTGATGGGTGGCAGTGATGGGCACTGATGGGTGGCAGTGATGGGCACTGATCAGTTACACTGATAGGCAGCACTGCTAGGTGTCACTGATTGGCACTTCTGGTGGGCATTGATAGGTGGCACTTGTGGGCATTGATAGGTGGCACTTGTGGGCATTGATAGGTGGCACTTGTGGGCACTGTTAAGTGGCACTGTGGGTACTGTTAGGTGGCACTGTGGGCACTGTTAGGTGGCATTGTTAGCTGGCAAAGATGAGGCAGATGTGCCTCTTCCACTTCGGGACCTTTGTCCCTCTCACCTGAGCCGGTGATCACAGGGCGCATGCACAGGGGAGGCCATCATATGACGGCCTCTCGGGAATTCAGGTCCGCACTGTGGCCGTCATTCGGCCATAGCGCGTATGTCAAGTGGTTAAAAACATTTATCAAACTAGGCATAGAAAAATTATAACACATATTAAAAATAACATTCTTTAATACCTCTAGCTGATTTGCTTTTCTGGGTCTGGTATATAATTGGCATGTTTCAGTGAATTGTAACATTTTATTAAAGAAGAAATTCTGTATTACATAAACAATATTGCCAAAAGTATTGGAACACCTGCCTTTACACACACATGAACTTTAATGGCATCCCAGTCTTAGTCCGTAGGGTTCAATATTGAGTTGGCCCACCCTTTGCAGCTATAACAGCTTCAACTGTTCTGGGAAGGCTTTCCACAAGGTTTAGGACTGTGTCTATGGGAATGTTTGACCATTCTTCCAGAAGTGCATTTGTGAGGTCAGGCACTGATGTTGGGTGAGCAGGCCTGGCTTGCAGTCTCCGCTCTAAATCATCCCAAAGGTGTTCTATCGGGTTGAGTGCAGGCCAGTCAAGTTCCTTCACCCCAAACTCGCTTATCCATGCCTTTATGGACCTTGCTTTGTGCACTGGTGTGCAGTTATGTTGGAACAGGAAAGGGCCATCCCCAAACTGTTCCCACAAAGTTGGAAGCAGGAAATTGTCAAAAATGACTATATTGGTTTACCAGTCTCCCTATCAATATGACGTATTTAATTAACATCTTTTGTTTTTACCTTTTGCTTTTTTATAAGTAATTAGTAAAATGGTTTCACTTATTTAATTTATTATATTTATGGGTTTGTTACCAATTTTATATGAGGCTGCTTTTGGGATGTCATTTACTTAATGGTATGTCATTGCTACCTTTTAATGTAATTTCTTCTAATTGATTCAGATTTAATTATTTTTATCTATTATAAATTTTGTTATTATGCCCTGTTCCGATAGAGGCCGCTGTTGTCCTCTATGGTGGATGTCCCCTATAAGAAATTTAGCCACCTTCCTGTTTCTTTTAGATAAATAATTTGAGTAACCTGTTCACTGCAATGTGAATAAAATTTTACAGCGATTGCTCTAATTGTCATCATCTATTTTGGATTAATTGGACATTCATGAGATTTATATTTATATGCCGAGATCCCAGTAGCGTAATGGTATACATGCAATAATCCATATAGGGACGCTAGCCCATTTAACTTGTGGTTGCGTCTCTGTAACCACTCATTGTCATTCTACTTATTGGGTTTTTTAGATAGTGGAATCAGTTAAGATATTAAACATTTTCTTTTTATGTATTGCACATAGTGACTGCCCAAAGCTCAGAACGAGTTGTGGTTGCTGTTGGTATTGTATTTTTTGCAGTGAGTCAGTATGCTGCCTGTGCCCCAGGATGACGCCATTTGGTATGAAACGCGTAGGTAGGAGCGACGGGCTGACTTCACCACGTTTGCTCAAGTCCCAGAAGGACAGGCTTCCATATCGAGCCAGCCGGCTTTTTTCGTATATGCTTATTTTAACCATCTTGATGTAAGTGCAACTTTATTTTTACTAATAAACGTCTAAAAGTTTTTACACTATTGAAGCCTTATTTACTGCGGATCAACTGTGATCAGGCCTATCTTTGGTGGCAGAGGCTAGACAGCGGGATTCCCTTGGAGGATTAAAGGCACTGGCTGTGTATACAGCCAAAATTGGGAAGGACCTCCTGTAACAGGAGGTCTTAAGGAGCTGGTAAGCGGCCATTCTCAAGAGGTGGAGGCTTTCTTTCTGAAACTCGCTTATCATTTTGGTGAAAATGTATAAGCACTGAGGGATTAATTGGATTCCACATCACTTAATAGACTTTCTTTGTTTCAATATATTTGCAACTGTTCATCATTTTTTGTGTAGCACAACTTTGTTTTGGACTTTTTTGATATGTGCTGTGTGTATCTCACAGGAAAGTTGCTGCTTATATTGTTTTTGATATTTATTCACTATTTAATTTGGCAGTGCTGTTTTATTTTCTCTTTTATTATATTGATAAATATTCTATTATACTGATTTTTTCTTTTAAATCTATATATTTCTCAGGGATTCTGTAGGTGAGAGCTCTAGCACTTGCGTTCTTGTGTCTGCACAAACTATGTGGTGTTTGAGAGGCTCCATATGTATCTGCACTCCTAGCTATCAGAAATTATGGCAGAGAGATGTCTCTGTTGGAGTACACACGATATAAGGATCCAGGGGTGGATTCCATTTATCAGGCTGCACCTAAAATTATTTTTTATTTAAGGTTAGATGAGATTTTCTTTAATAAAAAAATGAAATATAACATTGCAATCCCAATACCCTAAACCACCCCTACTGGTTTCTCACCCCCCAACCTTCCTTACTCCCCCTTCTCATCCCCAAAGAAATCCAAACACCTACCACCCAGACAGACAAAGCCAACACAGATCACCTACGCTCGTGTCTCACCTCATATTTCCAGATAAACAACACCCCTGATACACACCCCCTAACTCAATGGGAAGCACATAAATGCACCATTAGAGGAGAACTCATAGCTTTCGCTGTGAGGCGCAAACGGCAGAACCAAGCTTACATTCAAAGATTAACGAACCAGATTAAGAACCTAGAAACCACACACAAAAAAACGCAAGCTACACAGGCTCCGCAGCAACACACGCAAGCATGGACGCTCCTATTAAAGGAGTTGAACCAAAGAAAAAAACGTAAATTTGCTCTAACGTGTAAACTATTTTACAACTGTAGTAACAAAAGCTGAGCACTACTAGCCAGAGCCCTACAGGCCAAAAAAGCTTACCATATGATACAACAAATACAAAAACCTAACGGCACCCATGCCACGAGCAACGTAGACATAGCCTCGTGCTTTGAACACTACTACTGAAACCTATACAATCTTCCACATTCACATCCATCCCAGATTCCCCCAATATCCAGAACCACACTCATCAGAGACTTCCTAGAACAATATGCTCCCAAACCGCTATCCCAGGATATAGCCCAGTCCTTTGAAAACCCCATTTCTAGTGAGGAACTTGCACAAGCGATTAAACAATCAAAAGCAGGAAAGTGCCCAGGCCTGGACAGTCTAAACTCTGAACTCCAATGGCCAGAACTCTCTCAATTCACCAATGACCCCCCCCCCACACACCGTCTTTTGGAGAGAATAAGTGTGGTCTCTAATAGGTTACTAAATAGAAATAAATAAACTTGTACCATCATCCAGGATTCTAGAAATGAGGAATTGGAAGCCTGGTCCCCAACCAGGCTACCATAAAGGACATAAGGGCAATTTGGACTATCGCGGTACAGTAAGACAATAAAGTAAAGTGTGAAACAGGTAAACAATTATAAAAGAAGAAAAAATCGTTTATTGATAAAAGTAATGATCAATTACAGATAAAAACATGACAACAATTCATATATGTCACCAGAACAGTTAACCCCAGAGTGGGGGGATCACAGTGGGACAATTCATCACAAGAAAACAACTCGACTAGTTTCGTGGGCAGTGGCCACTTCATCAGAAGAGTATCTGTGAATGAATTTAACAGGTGATCAAAGAACAGTATAACTGTCCTAAGGCATGAACAATAAAAGAACTTTTAATATGACACAACATTTAAACAAAGTATTGGTTACGTGAGGGGGGGGGGCAAAACTGCTTACCTGTGTCCTGACAGGCCACGGGTAAGCCAAAGAACAAAAGACAGGCCACAGGTCTTTTGGAGGCTCACATAACCGTGCTACCCAAAGCAGGGAAAGACCACACCCTAATAACTATCGCCCCATATCCCTCCTCAACGTGGACACTAAACTCTTCCTGAAAATCGTACCAAATCAACTCATCCCACACATTCCATCACTCATATCCACAGACCAAGTAGGCTGCATCACCGGCCGTGAAGCCAGGGACAACACTAATAAGGTCATCAGTCTCCACTATTACTTAACATTGACCCAACGAAGGGGCTTCTTTCTATCATTAGACGCGGAGAAGGCATTCGACAGAGTGGCCTGGGATTACATGACAAAGTCCCTTTGAGCTGTTGGTTTCGGGCACAACATGCTTAACCTGATCCTGACTCTGTACACAACCCCAATTGCACAAGTAAAAGTCAATCCCCGTCAAAAATGGAACTCGTCAAGGATGTCCCCTATCCCCACTTCTTTACGTTCTCACCCTGGAACCATTCCTCAATTGTCTCTGAGCTAGCTCGAACATCAAAAGCCTCACAATATCTGGGTACAAATTTAAAATTGCAGCGTTTGCAGATGACATATTACTATTCCTCTCAGACC